>NC_041226.1:48545520-48691623 GCF_002837175.3 Physeter macrocephalus | reverse complement strand
AGAGGGGTGGGATAGGGAGGGTGGGAGGGAGGGAGACGCAAGAGGGAAGAGATATGGGAACGTATGTATATGTATAACTGATTCACTTTGTTGTAAAGCAGAAACGAACACACCATTGTAAAGCAATTATACGCCAATAAAGATGTTTAAAAAAAAAAAGAAGAGGTGAAGCTGGAAAGGTAATTAGGGACTAGGTCATGAAGAGCCTTATAATGTTTAGGATGATTTCATATCAGCTTTAAAAAAGTAAGTTATAGTATGTTCATGGTTGGTTGGTTTCTTCCATCATTTTGCTTTGTCTTCCACGGCATCAACTTTAGCCTGTTAAGATAGCAGCCAAGAGTAATCAAGGTTATATCCTTTTACTGTTTACCTCAATGTGGGAAGAGAGAACTCTCCTATTTGTGGAATAAAACTTCCTCACTTCAGTCTTAGAGTGGACCAGCTTAGTCACCATATCCACAGCTCCATCAATAAATGTCACCAGTGGAATATCCAGCAACAATTATCTCAGCCCTGGGTTCCAAAATCCATTATTGGCGAGGGGGATGGGATCATCATGACTGGCTAGACTAAGCAAGATCTGCCTCTGAAGCAAATGTCAATTCCTAAAATTATTTGGCTGCATAGTAGGAGGATAGGATTGGGAATGGATGGGGTCAATCACAATTAGCACTACAAACCATGAATGTCTTGCTAAAGTATTTTTTTCTGCAGACTTTCAGGAATCATTGAAAAATTTTAAGTAGAAAGGTCGCAACATCAGATGTGCCTTTGAACAAGAACACTAGATTTTGGAGGAAAATAACTTGTAGTGTAGTGCAAGAAATCCAATGAGGAAGATACTGCATTCATCAAAAGTTAATGGTGGCTTCATCTTAGGCCATAGTAGGGCAAATGGAAGAGTCTAAGAGACTAGGTGATGATTTGCTGTGGGTTAGGGAAACAGAGAACTTGAAAGCCACTCACATGTTTCTGGTTTTGATAAGGAACATATGAAGAGGAGAAGGTTTTGGCTTGGGATAGTGGAAGAGAGAGGGGGTTGGATCAAGGAGTAAGGTGGGTGGAAGATGATAGGTTTAGTTTCAAGCATATCATCTGAAGTGCCAAGAAGACATCCAGATAAAATTGCCCAAAAGCAGTTTGAACTACCTGCATAGGTCTGGACCTCAACGGAAAGGACAGGGCTGAAGATACAAAATCAGGAATCTCTATTTGGCCAAAAAGTTCGTTCGGGTTTTCCCATACTATCTTGCGGAAAAACCTGAAGAATTTTTCAGCCAACCCAAGAGATGGTGGTGTAGAGTATGAAGAGAGGTCAAGATAGAGCCATAGGGGAATTGGGGAATCCTGACATTCAAGGGGAGGACAGAAAAAAAGATATTTATAAACGAGACTGAGAAAGATCAGGTTGATTATCAGACAGACCACGGAAGAATGCGGTGTTGCAGACTCTAATGTTCATGGTGGACACAAAAGTTCATGGTAGAGATTGCTCCAAAAGTACAGGAAAGTGTTCAGGGAATTAAGCTGCCACAGGCTAATTAGATAATATATATTGGAGTGTATGGACTTAGAGCAGAGATGAAGAATGAATGATTTGAGGTGGTGGGGTTAGCAGGTGTAGACAATCCTTCCATGACAATCATCTGTGAAGGGCTGTAACTAAAGGGGAACTTGGGATTTTTTTTCTGTGTTATTGTTAAGGAGAAATCAAACTTATAACAATCGTTACACTTGTTGCAATTTTGTCCAGGAGCAGGCTCATACCAGCTCTTGAGAGAGGACTGAGTCCATCACTTCCCAACTCTATGTTAAGAAACATCACATTGGTAGCTTTAAATTTGTTATAGTGGGATACATACGCCCCAGAAATTGACAAATGCTCCAAATCAATGCTTCTTCCCCCTGGAGTGCCAGTTAAATATTTACTAGCATGCTACTGCCTTTAGTTAAATTTTAGAAGCTACGGTGGATTTTTTTCATGTTTTTGGCTGCTCAGCATCTAAACTCTCCTTGCTGTTTGGGGAGTTTCTGATTTCAAAAGTTCTGGTGAAGAACAGAGCCCATTTTCCACTTCCAAAGTTGAAAAGATCCATGCCCCTGGCAGCCAGGATTAGAACATATGACACTCCTTTCTGGACTTTAATTCTGAAGAAAGTGATATGAAGTTTAAAAAAAAGGGGGGGGGGCAGTGAAATCCATGTGAAAGAGGAAAAGTCTAAGAATAGTCAATTCCAATTATAAAAAAGAACAACTTAACAGAAGCTGTGGAGCTGGAAACTGAACTTAGGCAGCATCACTCAAACCCCACAAGTTTTAAAAACTAGCAACACACTTGGAGAAGATACTTTGCACATATAGAAAAAAAATTATTATACAGAATATATTTTGAACCTCACCTATAAATCAATAAGAAAAGACAAATCACCACCAGAAAAATAGACAAGCGATATGAGCGGGTAATTTACAGAAGAAAGAACCAGGATGGAAAAATACACAAAAAGATGATCCAACTTGTTAGTAATTGGGATAGATCAAAATAAAAATAATTTGAAATCCAATTTCATACTTGGATTGGCAAAAATGAAAAAGTCTGGCAATACCACATGGTAGCAAACAAGAAGAAAAAAAATCTTACCATATTAATAGCATAGAAAATAGGCACAATTACCCTGGGAAGTAATTGTGCAATATGTAATAAAGTGTAAAGTGTGCATACCTTCCTACCCAGATTTTCTACTTCTCATTCTAGAGCTGTAGTTCTCAACTGAAAGCTGCTCATTAGAATTATCTGCAAGGCTTTTAAGAAACAGGCTTGGAGATCTTATCTTAATAAGTCTGGGATATGACCCTTGAGGACCACTGTCCCAGAGAAATGGTCACACTTGTGTGCAAGGAGACAGGGAAATGTTTATAAAGGCAAAAATTTGGTAACAAACTAAATGGTTATCAACAAGGGAATGTCTAAATACAATCTGACATATGTGTTTGTAAATGTAATAAAGGTGTATATACGTGTACAGAGACACACAGACACACACATCAGAGAAAAGAAAGCTGAAGCATGTTTCCTTGTTAATGGAAAAATGCAAATGTAACAGAGAAGAACAAACTTGACTCCACATTGGATCTATTCCTTTAGCTCTAAGCCTTGTGCTCTGTTGCCTGTGCTTAGTCATGCTGGCTCTGCACCTTTCCTGAAAGAATGTTGCCTCTAGCCTGAAATATACATGGTAGCCCATACTCAAGGCTCTGACCTTTAAAGGTATAACACTTTTCCATTCACATAGAGATAAATAGTTGCAGAACAGAGAATGACATTTGTCTTGTTGGAGGTTTACAGGAACATGATGAACAGGCCTACATGGACAGCTGCAAGAACAAAGGATTCCTGCACCAAGAAGTTTGCAGCAACCAGCCACACCCTCTCCCCTTTTAGTATAAAAGAAGCCTAAATTCTACCTCAGGTAACGCAGTTCTTTGGGACACTAGTCCACCTTCTTCTCAGTCTGCTGGCTTTCCGAATAAAGTCACTATTGTTTGCCCCAACAACTTGTATCTTGATTTACTGGCCTGTCATACGGCAAGCAGTATGAGCTTGGACTTGGTAATAGAAAGATCCAGGAGAGATGGAAGGTATATAAGAGAAGGATTGACTGATGTAGCCAGGTAGGTCCCTGACGAGGGAGGATCCAAGAACTTCTTTGGAGGATGGAGCCAAAAAAACAGGAGGAGGACTTGGTCTTCAGAAGGCTTAGTTAAGTAACAGGAGAGGACCTCTTCTACTTGACAAAAGTAAAGGAGTAAAGAATGAAGATCTGCACTCACCCATCCATTCCTCTCCCAAAAGCCATTCATGAATTGCCTGCAGGTAAGTGTGCAGTGAAGCTTTGGGAAGTGAACTTGAAGGGATTCTGCCTGGAAATTGAAGGGATGGTTTATTTTCTCAGTGAAGGAGATAAATCATCTGCTGAGGGGTGGAGAGTTAGACAGTAAGGCAGTTAGTAACTGTATTTCTAGAATGTGAAAGTGTTTTAAGTAATCTGTATTGTTTTTCAATTTACTTGTTGGTTAATCCAGTAAAAGTGTTTTCATTTTTAGAATTAACCTTCTGTTTCTAATTTTTCCAAGTCCAGAGCCAAGTTTTAAAAAAAAATTTCTCTGGTTTTTTGTTTTTTTTTTTTTTCCTTAAGCAATTGGCATTTTATAAACTATTGAAAGGACAATCATTTACAAAGGAATCCATTTCTGCATGTGGCTTATCACGTCAGAGACAGATCTTTGAATAACGCTATTCAACTACACTTTATAATCCTAATACAAGGACTTCACAATTATTTGCGGACAAAAATAAATTTACTTTTAGAACACTATTGATATTTTCAGTTTTATTGGCATTTAAAAATTGAACCAAATCAATTGAATGTAAGTCAGAGTCAAGTTGAGAAACTGCACTTCCTGATTAGAAATTGAGGCCACACATCTTTTCCCAAGGGCATACACAAAGGTTGGAGCTCTCTGAATAGGCCAGCCAGCAGCATATGGATAGAATGTATTAAACAAAAAAACCAATAATGTGACTGCAGTTTTTGAAGGCTTCCAAAAAGAGCAATTGAACTAATTTTGGCATTAGCTATTTCACAAGAAAGGAAACTATGAGAAAATGGAGATCTAAAAATGTTCTTTCACTGGAGACCTATTATCAATTGCACATACAGTTATTGAAGTTGCTCTTACATTCTACACCTGCAGCATTGTGTGAGATAATTATTTTATTCTTTGCTCATTAGAACAAGCAGACCTCCCAGAAAGTAATGTGCATTCTTATTTTTTTTAATGGATTTATGGACTCAAAGTATTGAATACCAAATTTTCTGTGGGTTACTAAAAAGGCACAGAGGGATTCTAGAACAGACTGGTTGTCAGAGTCCAGGCGCCTTGTATCCAAGGAAATGGACTTAATTTAATCCAGGTGACTGGCTATTCAACACAATCTTTTCTTAATTAGTGGTACCTTGACCTCTTCTTGTGGAGTCCCTTTCATGATTTACATTTCTTGCAACTAACTAGTCTTATTTTCCCACATGACTTCCCACAGTTTAATTGTCATAGAAAATCTTTTTTTTTTTAATTCCTTCAATTTGAAGTATATCCAAGTAGCTAAGAAGAGGCAACTGTTGTTTGCACTAGTTTTGTGAAGGTAATTTTTTCCCCAAAAATGAAAATTGTGAAAGGCAATTCTTGGATCCTCAAGAATCTTAGCAGCAACACTAGTGATAACAGATATTTAATTAGGGATATGTTTTCCATTTCAAGTGTGGAAAGCAAAATTCTAAGAGAGCCCCAAGATTCTTCACTCTAAGTATGTACATTATCCCAGTTATTCAGCCAAACGGTAATCTAGGGTACTGCTGTGAAGGGATTTTGTAGATATAAAAAAGTCCCCAATCAGTTGACTTTAAATTAGGGAGATTATCCTGTGCCTAACTTTACCAGGTGAGCCCTTAAAGAAGTCAGAGAGATTCTCCTGTCTGTCTTGAAGAAGCAAACTGGCATCATACGGAGAGGGCTTTGTGGCACGGAACTGTGTGGGCTCTAGTTGCTGAATGCCTCAGTCCTAGACCCACAAGGAACCTAATTCTGTCAATAACCAGTGAGCTTGGAAGAGGACCCAGAGTCTCAGATAGGATCAGAGCCCTGGCTGACACCTTGATTTCAGCCTGGAGAGACCCTGAGCAAGGACCCAGTTAAGCCATTCCCACACTATTAACCCTCCAACACTGTGAGGTAAAAAATTTGTGTTGTTTTAAGCCACTAAGTTTTTAGGGTTTCCACAGAAAACTAATACGCTAAGGGAGTGCTGATCTAGCTTCTTGACTTGAAGGTAGAATATTAACTTTTTACTTGTCTTCTAGTTTCTAGAGCATGGGGATCCAGCTTCTGTACGAAATACAGTTTTAGAGAGTGTAACTTCCAGTTATTATTGGCATAATTCTTTCAAATGCCCGAGTGAGAGAAATGGTAGAGAAGATAATCTAAAACAGAATTCTCCACCTTTTTTGACCCTCATGCACTTGCTGGATGAAGCTCATCTTAATGATACTCTCCCATGACTGTATCCTGTTTAATTCCCATTCACAGACTGTAACTATGTCCCTTTCTCTCCATGGTTAACAAAGCAAATGATTGAAAGTGACACTATAATAGTGATAATCGTGAATCCACTCTGATTTATTTTAAAAAGCAATTTGCTTTCAATATTTGGAACTTTAGCTACTAATACACTTGTGACAAACCTCACTACTAGTGTTTCTTCATCAAAGAGGAAAGTGTCTTCCTTTTTTCCCCTCCCCTTCCCCTACCCCTCCACCTCCTCCTTCTTTTTCTTCAGATTCAGTGAAGACTGATTGAGAATTTATTGTGTAAAAGACAGTGTAAGTATTATAAAATCGGCTTCCTATGTCTGCTACTCCAAAGTAATTCTATTAATTGGATCAAGAAGATCTGTGGTTGCCAAGTCTTCTTCCACCTATCAGCCCCTGACTATACCTTCCTTAACTTTCTAGTAAGTACCATATTGTTTTGATTACTGTAGCTTTGTAATATATTTTGAAATCAGGAAGTGTGATGTTTCCAGCTTTGTTCTTGTTCAAAATTGCTTTGCTATTCAGGTTTGTTTTTTTTTTTTTTTTCTTTTTTTTGTGGTTCAGATGAATTTTGGATTCTTTTTTTTCTATTTCTGTAAAAAATACCATTAAACATTTGATAAGGATTGCATGCAATCTGTAGAACACTTTGGATAGTATGGACATGTTAACTATATTAATTTTTCTAATCCATGAATATGGGATATCTTTCCATTTTTGTGTTTTTTAACATTTCTTTCATCAATGCCTTATAGTTTTCATCTGTAAGGGTCACCTATATAGTTTTCTCCTTCTGAAAGACCACGAAGTCTCTCACCTTCCTGGTTAAGTTTATTCCTAAGTATTTTCAGAGATTTATGAGCAGGGAAGAAAGCTTGTCATAACCGCTTCATAGTTTTCTTGTAAAACCAGAGTTGAAAATGAAAGGAGTAAGGATATCAGAATAATCTCAGAGCTCAGACTGCAACCAGAGGATCAGTTTAAGTGCAGTGTTGTCTTGACAGGTCCTAGACAGCAACAGGACACTGGGTGCCTAGGAAAGGTCATCTAGCAGAGACTCAGGAAGCAGAGGTGTGTGCTTACCCTATGCATCTGCTTAGCATTTAAGGTCCACTGCAGACCTGGAAGGAACACACGTTGGGTTAGGAAAGATGTAACCTGGCTGGAAGGAACATGGTTTTCATGGATATGAAAAATCGCTGGATAAAACACAGTCCACAACCCATCCACCATTGTCCGCACTGACTGATGGAAGTTGCCAATCAAGTGGTGGTCTTTAGAGCTGGGAGAAACCTGAAGAAAGTCATTTTTTAAGCAAGGATGATGGGTCCACAAGCCTCAACTCACTCCATGAATGTCACTGGACCTAAGCTCTGGTTTGAGTGGGTTTCTCAGGAGACTCTGCCCGCTACAGGGTTTTTGAGAAAAACAAGGCATGGCCCTTTACAGTAGGGCTTGAGCTGGGACAGAGCTCACCTACTGTATATGTGTGGCCAGGAAAGATTGCAGGGATATGGCAATGATGAAGTGGGAGGTGGTGGGCGGGAAGAGAAGGGAATAGTCCTGGCTGGAGAATCGTGGCAGAGACTACGGAAGGGGCATGCTGATTGAGAGAAGCACTACCAGGCCAAGTGAACGGGATGTGGTTCTGGTGTGAGGGGAGTGACCATGGACTAACACAGGGCCCAACCAGCAAAGTGGCCTTGGAGGGAAAGGAGTGGTGGTTGAGGGAGGAGACAAGGTTAGAACAGAGTGTATTTGCCAAGACCCAATGGATAGAGGCATGGCCTTGTGGAAGGGGTGTGGTGGGTTGGAGGGGGCATGGTTACAATGGAGCACAAGGAGTGAGACCCAAGGGACATGGGTATTCAGAGGACCCAGTCTGGTCACAGGAAAGTAATACGAGGTAGGGAGCATACTGTAAGGAACAAAAAGAACTTCGCCTGGGAGGTTGTGGCAGAATCAAGGCAAAGCACAGAGGACTGGTCTGGAAAAGAAAAGCATGATATACAGGGGAGAAGGAATGTGTCCTGCCAGAAAACACATGGCCCTGTGGAGCCAAGAGACATGGCCTCAGAAAGTTGGGTGTGGCCATAAAGAAGCACCAGGGCCTGACTGGCAGTGGCCACGCCCAGAAGGGAGTAGAATTAAGGACATGAGGCAGCATGGTCCGGAGGGAGTGCGGGGGTGGGCATAGCCATAACTGAGGGGATATGGCTCCTACCAGACCATGAGAAGCACAGAAGTCCATTAATTTATATCTAGCACAATTCCTTGTCTCTCCTCAAAGCCCTTCCTTCTTCCATAATTCTTTGTTCTTATTGACAATTCTCTCCCACAAGTCTCTGTTCTCTTCCACAGTTCTCTCTTTCCTCAAAGCCTCTGTTTTCTCCCATAATTCCAGGTCTCAACTCCAATTCTCAGCAGCTGTGATGGAGCACTGGATATGGCCATGGATAACCACTGTGTGTGGCCCCAGCAGGAGTTGTGGGGCAGGAGGGGGAGGGTCATGAAGGAGCAAAGGTGGCTTGGCTTCGGAGGGAGGGGCTTGACTCAGACAGACTGTGAGGGCAGTGGCCAGAAGTGACGGGGGTGGACCCTGTGGGAAACGTTGGTAGAAGAGCAGTTGTGAATTACTTCTCTCTCCCCACATTATCTTCTTTCCAGTAATTCCCTCTACCATAATTTTCTGTTCTCATCCACATTTCTTTCTCCCACAGTGCTTTGTGGGCACTCATATTCCTCTGTGCTCTCCCACAATCCTCCATGTTCTCTCACATTTCTCTTTTCTCCCCCAGAATTCTCCATTCTCTCCCCAAATTCTGTCTGTCCCAGGATTCTCTGTTTTCTCCCACAATTCTCTGTGGTGCCTCAGTAGGGGGAGTGGCTTATGATGCTTCACTAGTGACCCTGAATGGGAAGTGTGACCATGGAAAGCCTAGGGTGGACTTAGCGGGAGAGGTAGGTTTGCATCATTTGGGGGCATGATGGTCAATGAAGGAGCTAAGGTGGTGTGGCCAGTGCAGGAGAAGCAGGTCAAAGTGCCCAAAGCTAAAAGGTTCTCATTCAGGAATGCTTCCTTCCTCCCTCCCTTCCTTCCTTCTAAAGTGTACCCTTTTTGTATTTGCTCTAGAAAGGCTACACAGTTGAAGCAATATGATCACTTCCATATTAATGTAATTGGGCCCAGAGTTTACAGAGGAATTGAGGTTATTCTTCAAATCAGCTATACAGAACTTCTTCTGTATTTGTTGGGAATACTGTTGTTGAAGGCAATTATTCTTTCTCTCAACAAATACTTATTGAAGGAATCTCTGTGCCAGACACTGGGCTAAGGTCTAGGGACAAACTGATGAATAAGACACACCCTCTTCCTCAAGAAAGTATGACGAGGTATATAGCACAAGTTTTAACAAAGGCACAGATTCAGCCTGGGAATCTCAGAGATGTTTGAGCTGTCATGAAGTAGCAGTATTGACGAGGAAGAATTGAGTGGGAGGTGAGGAGTGAGAAATAATAAAAGGAATTGGGACCGCAGAGCATGAAGAAATAGAGCTGGTGACTAACCGGGGACTGGCAAGCAGTCAGTATGGCTGGAAAATGGGGGAAGCCTAGTGGTGTTGGTGGGAAATGAGACTCCAGACATGGATAGAGGACTGTCGTCTTCAAGATAATGGGAAGCCATTGAAAAACTATTCAGGAGCTCGACACAATCATACCTGAGTTTTAGAAAGGTCATTCCTACAAAAGTGTACAGGATAGGTAGGAGGGGGTAAGACTGGATTCAGAGAAAATGGTTATAAGGTGAGCCCAACAGTATATTGTAGGAAATGATGGGATCTTGAACTAAGACAGTAATTAATATTTGAAGAAGAGAGATATTTAAGAGATTTAGAGTATCCTTCATTGTCCCCTATATAAAATGTTAGAAAATTTCTTGTCTGCCCTGAGTTGGAAAGGGCATGGATTTTAGAATCAGATAATCCTCAGTTTAAATCTCAGCTCTCCACATATTAGCTGAGTAGAGAAATATCTCAACTCTTCAAGTTCCTTATCCATAAAATGGGAATAGCAATATCTAGATCACAAAGCTGTAAACATTAGTAAACATATATAAAGTGCTAGCATATAACTCGAACTTTGTGGTTGACCTTCTTTATGTTACTCACATATTTTAATTTTTTTCTTTAGATTGCAGGAAGTTCAGAGTTAAATATAATACTAATCAACAGAAATCCTATTACACCACATGACCAGCATATATGCTTTCACTATCTTCTAATATTTCTATTATATTAACTTTATTGAATATTTAGTCCTTTACTGTAAACAATCTTATGTTCCTTTTGGAAAAAAAGGTGAATAAGAAATAGGTAGATGGATGGATAGACAAATGGATGAATGGATGGATGCATGGATGGATCTATGGATGTCGATCAGTATAACCTTGACCTTGATTATAAACCAACCCCAAATTTAGTGGTTTAAAACAACAACCCTTTTTTAGCTCACGATTCAATGGGTCAGCTGGAATGACTTCAGCTGGGACAGCTCATTTTTGTTCCATTTGGTATTAGCTAGAGTCAATCATGCTTTGTTGTCAGTTGGAAGCCAATGAAATCACTCACATTTTCGGTTGCCTGTTGGCTATTGGCAGGGACAAAGAAGGTAACTGAGCTAGCCTAGGTTGTAGGGTTCCCGAGAGCAGTGTAACAGGGCTACTTGCACTGAAAGCACTTTTTAGCTCCCTTCATCACGTTTGCTAATGTGACACTGACCAAAGCAGATACCATGGACAATTCCAAACTCAAGGACCAGAGAAACTCAACTCCACTTTTGATGGGAGGAGCTCAAAGTCATATTGCAAATGGATGGGAAGAATTTGTGGCCATTGTTTTGTAATCTACCACCACCTGGGCTAGCTTAGTCTCTTTCATATGGTAATTGTTTCAGAGTTCTTTGACTAAATTTCCACGGCTATAATGAAATAATCCTTTACCATTCACATCCTTGCTATTTGAGGATCTCCAGCTCCCTGTAAAGTCCTGAGGGTGCATCCTGGGGGTCCCCCAAAGATTGTCTCATTATTCTCAGTTGCTTCCTACCTGAAGATATTTTCCCTTTTGCACCAGCCTCCTTTCCCCTCATTGGATACCCCAGACCTACCAGATGCTGCTCTCCTCGTGGGCATTTAATCCGCTTGCTAATCTAACTCCTTTATCGCTGGTGCAGCAGAGGCTTTCAGGCATAAAGCTACCCAGTGTCTTGCGGCACTGCTGGGAGAAGGCCATACTTCTCTTTCCACAATTCCACTCTTGGTTAGTGGAATACCAAGTGTCTCATAGTGTTTTGAGAACACACTTGTACATTTTCCGTATGGCCTGCCTCCCATTCCCACCAATCACAGTTCCACTGGTTGTAGAGGTGTTGTGAGGGACACGGAATCAGAAGACGATCCAAGTTTATAATCAATTCATCTTCAGGATGCCCAGTGACTAAATCTTGTTCACCTGACTCCTTCCTTCGTTGTGAGGTTTTTTTTTTCCCCCTAAGACTCCTTGGGACAATATCACCAGTTCAACGAACATAGTCCGACATGCCTGAATCTCAGATAAGTGCTATTATTGTCCCCAATTTGTAGATGGGGAAACTGAGGCTTAGAAGGAAATTCAGAAAATTGCCCTTGGTCTCATAGCAAGTACATAGCACGGCTGGGATTTGAACTCAGGTACTCTGACTCCAAAGCTCATTCACTTAGTAGCCTCACTATAGTCTATCCCCTAAATGTAAATTATTCCACTCGGTATACGTTTCAGCATTTCTGCTTAAAATTTAGGTGTTGTGAATACAATGCGCAAGAGCTGTTATTTCTTTGCGCTAAAAGAGGACAAATGAAGCCAACCTGAGTAAAGACAGGAAAGTTTCTCCTTTTAGGAGAAATTCCAGTGTAGTCGTGGTAATAAGATACTAGCTGTCTGGTTTGTGGCTCTGTACTTTGCCATATAATACAGTATTGTACTTTTAAGTATGCTACTCTGTGAAGCCATGGACATGATGGCTTTGCCAAAGAAGAAAGAGAAGAAAAAGGAACTGTGGTAGAAACAGAAAAAGGAACTACTCAGGACATGCCTCCAAATTTCAAGGGTGTCGTGGTGTGATAAAAAGAGCAGGAAACATGCATTCAGATTGTCATGGGTCCCCAAACCGATTTCCCCTTTACCAGCTGTGATGTTGAGCAAATAATTTAAACCTCATTTTTCTCTACTGAAAGAAAAGGGTTACATCACCTCCCATATAATGTTGTGTTAAATAAGTTAATGCATAAGTGAAAGCATCTTAGCCAAGTAGCTGGCCCAGAAATATGTCCACTTAAGAAACTGCATCTACTATTATAAACTTTAAACCTTTTGAAACAAGGTAGAAAAATCAGTAATTGTTATAGTAAAAGGAAAACTGAAAAGTCGCCAGCCAACAAACACAGCTTTTGTTCAGTAGCAGTTCTCTTATAGTCAACGTGTTCTTGGTCTGTTTCTTATATCCTTTTCCATGTTTTTTTTCCAATCCTGGCTCCATGGATGGGTTAGTTCTCATTTGCCCTAAGATCAGTAGACTTATTCTTTTTACTTTCCCTTTTCTCTTCTTTTTCTTCAAATATTATCCCATAACGTCCTTCTTTGCTGGGGCGGGGGGTGGGGTGACTTTGCACTGGTTCTTGAAGAATTTCAACAGGTAGGGAATGCAACAAATCTGACCATCTATGATATTTGCAAAGACTAGTGAGCAGCTTGGTGTGTCTGGAACACAGCATATTACTGGGGGAATTTTTGTAAAGGGAATTAGAGGGAAAGTGATAGAGCGCTATGAATCCCAAAGTAAGAAATGCAGATTTTACTGTAGGCAGTGGAGGCTTTTGAAGGTCTCTGAAGAGGCAAATGACATTTCAGATCGGTATAATAGGAAGATAACTGTGACACCAGTATAAAATTAGATAAAAGTGAATAATGGATTCAAGTGAGCAGAGACTGGAAGTGGGGAGATCATTTAAGATCATTTAGAGTCATGGCAAGAACCCTGAAAAGCTATGAAGCTGACCTGACCCAAGGCAGAACGGTGGGAATGAGAAGATAGGATCAGGTCCAAGAGGCATTTGCCTAGCTGAATCCGCATTTGTTCAATATAAAGTGTCCACTCCATGGCAATAACTGTTCTAGGCACCAAAGGCACAAAGTGAACACAGTTACCAAAGGTCATGCCTCGGGGGAAACTTTAGGTGGTGATGAATGCGCTGTAGAATAATATAGCTGGGAAGGAAAAAGGGAGCCCTGGGTGAGGGCCGCTGTCTCAGAGAGAGAACTCAGTGGGGGTCTTCAATACAGTGACACAAAGAGTCCATGATGGAGCAAGCTTGGGGACCCAGCAGGGACATATTTCCAGGATGAGTAGCCAGCAGGCGCCAAGTCAGGAGCTTCAGTGTGAATTCTTAGACCAGCAAAATGGTTAGACTCTGGACCAGGGAGCAGGAGGGTGAAAGCAGTAGGAGATAAGCAAGCAAGGGTGTCTAGAGGGCTAGTTCTTGGAGGTCATTTAAAAGATCTTTTGGCTTTTACCCTGAGTACGATGGAAGCTGTTTTGCATGTTTTGTGATTCATTTATTACTAATTAACTTAGCCATACTTAGGCATGTAACTGGAACCTTTCTGCGCCTCAATTTCCTCATCTTTGAAATGGGTAAAAGAACTATAAGCCATATGTGGTTGGTGTGAGCATTAAATGACTGTTGAAAGGCACTTGAGTGTTGACCAGGTATGTGGATTGAATGGGTGGGAGAGTGACCTTTCTGGTCAACACAACTAGATCATGGTGGTATTTTCTGGAAACATAGGAAGAGAGCCAGACTGGTGAACAAGGTGCTGTGTGACATCCAGGTGGTTGTCCTGGTGTGGCTGGTTCTACGGGTGTGGACTCCGGAAAGAGGTGTTGCCTGGAGACATGGATTTCAGAGAAGGAAGGAGGAGAAGTAGGGTAGTCACTACATTTTTACATAAGTTGCTCTTAAGGCTTCAAAAATCTTTCGTCCACTACTGCCACGCATTGTCATTGTCTCCTAATGTTGAAGGAGAGTCTCATCAAACTATAAAACAATTCTGTAATCATCAATCTTAATCCTCCTTCTCCTGGTGCAGGCACACAAACCTCCTTCTAACCATTTGCCTTTAACTCTAGATGTCATAAAACAGGTGTCCAGCGGAGACCTGGCACCAGAAAAGGCTTGACGGCCTTGCCCTCTTTTCTACAGCAACTTCCAAGTTCAGAATGGAACACACCTGCACACACACACCTTCCACCATTAGGTACTTTTCCCATTTGTTTGTTTCTGCTTTCCCGATTCTTTTTGTGTCTTCTTCCCTTTTAAAGTATATGTCCAGGCTATATACACCTTCTCACATCCTCCATTTTTCCATTTGCAATATTATTATCACTCACTTTGATGGATTTACCTAGGTTTAACTGATTCCTGATCTCACTAGTCACTGTCATTCAAATACACACCCATATGTATTTAAACATTATGCATAATCACATGCCCTGCCAAAGATGCAAGGGGGTGGTGTCCATGAGAGAAGCCCTTTCTTTTCTTTTCCTTCCCTTCCCTTTCCTTCCCTTCCCTTCCCTTTCCTTTCCTTTCCTTTCCTTTCCTTTCCTTTCCTTTCCTTTCCTTCCTTTCCTTTCCTTTCCTTCCTTTCCTTTCCTTTCCTTCTTTCCTCTCCTCTCCTCTCCTCTCCTCTCCTCCCCTCTCCTCTCCTCCTTTCCTTTCCTTTCCCAAGCAGTGTCCTTAGGATTGAAACAAAGCAGGACCCTGTGGGGCACTGCCGGGTACAGATCCTTTCCATGTCCCGCATTTTCTGTTTGTAGGAAATAGGCTTCATTCAGTCCCCTTGACATTCCCTGAGTTCCAAAGGGCAAATTCAAACAGTTGCCAATCAGAAAAGGGAGAAAATGCAGAAACACAGAGGAGCAATCCAGAAAAAATATATAGTACAGTGATAAAGCAGGGTCCTGGCTCCTCCTCAAAGGATATATATATATATATATATATATATAACAATATCTTTGAGTTCTTCTGCAGGAACTAAGGCCCCCCCTCAGGTGGAGGATGGTAAAGTCAGGCTGAGCACAAGATTCCTGGAACACCACCCTGCTACCTCACCACCAAACAATCAAAAGAAAACCTGCACACAGTGGAAGATAACGAAGACTCTGACTCCCTCCCCAAATGATTAACTGTGATTAACTTCCCCTTTCTCCCTTTAAAAACTTTCATGGTGGGGCAGAATCTTTGGAGTTGCTTATTGGACATGAGTCCACCTTCTCCCCAGGTGGCCAGCCTCCTGAATAAAGCAAACTTTCCTTTCCAACCAACACTTTTCTCTCAAGTATTGGCTTTCGAACATCAAGTTTGGTAACAGAATGGCTCTGGGGGGAATCCGTGGAGCCCAGAGTTAGGAGCTGAGAGGGCCACCTTGTGCACTCCTGCATTTCTTACTCTGAGAAGGGAGATGCCACACCCACTGCCATGTCTAACATCCCCCGTACTCCTGCAGCTTTAAACCCTCTACATGGAAAACCTTAGTTTGCCTTCTTGCTTGAACCATATTATTCCCCGCACCTTTCTTATTTAAGCAGATCCCATGATTTTCCCTAAGCCTCCATCCCTTAAAGTCACATGTCACATGATTTTGTAACCAATATCTATCTGTTTCTGCTATCTTCCTTCTGTCTTTTTTCTAACCCTCACCCCCTTACATTAGGAGACTGGTAATTTCCATCTTTTTCCCATTGGAGTTGAAAAGAACTGCTGAAAGTGTGGGCAGGCAGGCAACCCTTCAGAAGGAATTCAGCCATGGTGTCAGCCAACCGGGGAGGCTGCTCTTCTGCTGGAATTTCTGCTCCCAAGTCATTTGCTTTCTCTGGTCTGGGTGACTTTGTACCTGGTTGAATACTGTGAGCCACTTTCCTCCACCCCAAGCATGCCTTAACCTTCCCCCATTTTTGTTGGTAAGTATAACACCCATTTCTCCCCAAGGCTACGATAGGTGCTTCTGTCTGTGTGTGCAGATCAATGTGTGTGTGTGTGTGTGTGTGTGTGTGTGTGTGTGTGTGTGTGTGCAGATCAATGTGTGTGTGTGTGTGTATACATATCCTCCATAGTCGCCCAATATTGTCTGGCCATTGTCCTGGGGCTTTTCTGCCTTCCCATTTAGATTGTGACCCCTGCTGAGGTCACTTCAGTCTCACTGACACCAGTATTGAGCCTGAGCGGATTCTGAAAAGATGCTTATTAAATGAATATGTGCATTTCTTCATTCTTTCATCGTCATGCTAACATTAAATAAGATGCTGTATATTACTTTACCCACATAAAACCTTTTTTTATTCTCACTTTTACCTTCTCTTGATGTCTTTTTTCCCTCCTAAGATCATTTCTTAAAAGATTATCTATTATATGAAATTTCTCCTTCAGTGTCACCAGAATCTATTTTTATAGCATCACCTTTTTCTTTTCTCTTGCATACTTTGAAGCGTTTTGAGATTTGCCTTTATTTTCACCTGTATCAATCATCTTACCATCCTGAGACTAGTATCCTCAAGCAGTATAGCAAGTTGTCTCAAAATCATTAAGCTTTTTTCAAACTACATATCCTCATCAAGAGAGTCTATGCGATTCCCATTTCCTCACCCTACCCAACTTTATTTTAGAACTAGCCACCATTTCAGATGGATGTTTTTTATGTCTATCAAGTGTGTTGGGACTAAAAAAGTAAAAAGTTGAAAACTACTCAGTACTATATAAATATATTTCAACTGAGCTTTGATTTTATTTATGAGTGATTATGAAATGAATCACAACTCAGATTTGTAAGAGAAAAAAGGATTTATTTATCTTAAGTCTAATACAAGTTCCTTTTTACCAGGAAAGTGGGAAATCAATTGCAATTTCTCTGGGGTTCCAACCTCTTTTTTTTCCAGAATTGGGCTTTGGGTCCTCTGACATCATTCTTTCATTATTCATTCAAGAAATATTTATTTAGCTCTTACTGTGTGATAGGCAGTGTTTCAGGCTCTGGGATATAGCAGTGAACAAAAGAAAGTTTCTGCTTTCATAGAAACAAATATACACATACATACGTATGAAAGTAAACATATGTGTATGTACTGTTAATTGGAGATACATGCTATGAAGAAAAATAGCATGGTGTGTATGGGGACAGGAAATCCTAGGTGGGAGCTACTATTTAAGATAGGTTAGTCAAGACAGGGCTTTCTGATATGGTGATATTTGAGCCCTAGGAAAGGGCGAGTACTCAGAAGGAATAAGTATAGACATGTAAATACAAAGGGAAGGGAAGATAAGACTGATCCCTGGGGCTTTCCAGATGGAATAGAAAAGGAGTATCAGTAGAGAAGACTAAGAATAAGTTCGGGAGGTAGGAGGAGAACCAGGAGATGTGGAAAGCAAGAAACCCAGTGAAGAAAGTGCCTCAAGGAGAAGGGGCCAACAAGCTGTAATCAGTGCTTCTGGTAGTATGAGTGAGATGAGGACTGAGCACTGACCACCTGTGGACGGCTGTCTTCTCTGAGATGGCACTTGCCCCCTCTGGCCCTCTACCACCGGTTTATACAGTTCCCTTTCCATTGGATTCAACCTTTTCCACCTGCTCTGTGAGCCACATTTGTGCTCCAGGAACCAACCTACTTCACTGAAGCCATACTCAGATATGGGTTCCAATGTGGCTAAGACACTAACTACTGTCAGGGAGGAAGAAATTTTCCTCTACTCTTCTAGGTCCTTCTAGCTGGTCTAAGAATTAAACTGACATGAGACAGATTGACAAGAGGAAATCAAACAAAAGTTTTAGAGCAACTGTACTTGGGAGAGACCAGGAAAACTGAGTATCTCACCAAAATGGCCGAAGCCCTCAACTTAAATACCATCTTCAGCTAAAGACAAAAGATGTTGGGGGTAGATGTTCTGTTATCCTTTAATCCTTACCTGAATTCAAGGGGCTGCCAGTCCTAAACCAGGGACTTCACAGGGGAGGAACGACTCTGGGAACAAGCCCTCTATCTAAACTCTTTTAGGCAGTTAGGGAGGAAGGTCAAAGGTTCTTCCTGAGTCTTGGGCCTTCACATGCCAAACAAACACGTTTTGGGGTGGCAAATTTTGCTCCCTTATACTACTTAGACAGCTATACTACTTAGAAGCTATTTCTTCAGGACGATCCTAAGACATCTTCCGGAGTAAGTGTATAAAATGGAACACAGGTTTCTTCTTCTCTAGGTTTTCTAAAACCCACTCAGAAGACTCTGCTCTCCCCACCTTCTTGTTCCTCAAAATGAGAAGGAGTGAAGCTCCGGGTCCTTTTCAGAGACCAACCAGCACCTAAATTCTTCTCCTTTGACTTCCAATTCTACATATTCTACAACGCAGGAAGTCTTTATTTAGTGGACGAATGATGGGTGGAGACTTGTTACGTATTCTCTCATCTACATTGTCTAAACTCTGAATTCTTTCAGGTTCCCTCAGGACCTACACTTTTACTCAAAACTTGCTGCTAATAACCATTCCGTGATGTGAGGAGCGTAGCATGGCAGCCCCTTGAATTCAGAGAAGGATGAAAGGATAACAGAAAACATCAAGGTGAGTCTTATTTTTGTCCCAATTTCTTTACCTTTCTATTTTTTACTGTAGGTTTCTTTATTTATTTTACTTGCAGTTAGCAACATGTGTATTGACTCTGGAGAAAGGGAAGTGATCTCTGCCATCTTCTTCCTTTAATCCTCCCCAAAGGAGGAGCAATTTTGATTTGGGTCTGTCTGCTCCCAAGGTGCTGAGTGAAAGATATCTTCTAAGGGACAAGCATCACCAGACACATCCACATGGCCATCTTCTGTCTGTTTCTTCCTGTTAAGGGCCAGGCTGCTCCCTCAGGGGAGGATGTAGGATCTTGGGATCTTGTTTTGGTTCTGGCTGTCCTTTCATGTTTTCTCTTCCTCTAGCTTGGTAGCCAAAGACTCTCAGGCCAAACTGTTTGTGAACACCACAAGTAAACAGGCTTTTTTTATTCCACTTTATTTTTGTTGTTGCTGTTTATTTTCTTTCTGATTTCAATTTTCCCTGTTACTGGCAGAGGACATGATTCTAACATTTCCTTCCATGATAGGGGTAGAGCTGAGTTTTGGCTTTGGAATAGGGGACAGAGTGAAGAGAACAAAATAGTCCTTATGGTCTTCTTTAAACCAAAACTTTTTATTTTTTAAGTTTTATTCAGACATAATTCACATAACATAAAATTCACCATTTGAAAGTGTACCATGCAGTGGTTTTTAGTATATTTACTATGTTAAAGAACCATCATCACCATCTAATTCCAGAACATTTCCTTCACCCGGAAAGAAACCTCTTACCCGCTAGCAGTCACTTCCCAATTTCCCCTCCCTCAGCCCCTGCTAATCACTCATCTACTTTATGCCCCTATGGATTTGTCTATTCTGGGCATTTCATATAAATGGAACCATATATATATGGCCTTTTGTGTCTGGTTTCTTTTACTTAGATAATGTTTATGTTTTATTCATTTAGGAAAAAGGAGACTTCTACATGGTTCCATATAGCTCATTAGAAGTTGGCATTGGCATTCACAACCCCAGACTCAGCATATCATTGTAGAATACTGTACCTTTCATTGCCTTGTTTGCCATTGTTCCATCAATATCAGGGGACCTGTAGCCAAGGCTGGCTGGGCCCACTGGCTATTTGGGTATTCTAGGACACCTTGGCCATAATACCTAATAACAGTATCCAAAGGGTATGAGTATCCCATTTTCATAGAAACAACTCGCTTCATGCCTCCTGTGGAAAACATAACTTATAAGAGGAGTGAAAGTACATATCCTTTGAATATTTTCTTGGTGTGTATTTTATTTGTCTTGTTCTAATAGGATTTCCTCATCATCCTAAATCTTGACCAAGTCTTTCAGTGTTAATGATAAATTAGTGTAATTATATGATTGGAAAATACAGTCATTACTACCTTACATTTTATATAACCTTGATTCCTCCTTATACTTAAAGCTTTCCAACAATACCGGACCACTTATATATGAAATGTGCTGTGTGTGAGTGTGTGTGTGTGTGTGTGTGTGTGTGTGTGTGTGCAGGTGTGTTCCATTCTGAACTTATGCAGTATACATTATTGATCTCAGACACGTCTGGTCACATGTGGCAAGCTGGTGGAAAAAATCTATGCAAGAAAAATGTCTCCTTAGATGGAAGCATGAGGTACATCCTGAGACAGATGTTAACCATGGACTTGGTCTTAAGAATGCTCCTGGTGGCCAAACGCAGGCATATCCATGCTTCCTGGCAGTGGTCAACCCGATCCGTGGCACAGGAAGTGTTGCCAGCAGCACTGGCAGTTCTGAGAGCACCAGATGGCCAGCTGTGCTCCCCAGGTGGGCATGAGTAGCCGTGAGAATTGTGAACCCACCTCAAGCAACTCCTCTCTGCTTGTAGTGCTGAGAGGATCAGTAGCTGACATCACTGGGAGCAGGAAAGAAGAAATCAGTGGATATCACATGGTAGATAAGAAGACTTATTAGTGAGCCCACAGGAGACACCCTTGGAGACTCTTCATAATAATTGAAGGTGATCTTGAGGGGCCCCATGATAGTATGTGACTAGGAAAGGCAAAGAAAAATTATCAACCTGATCTCATTTTTACCCCAGGATTGATGCACTTAAAAAACACTGATCAGTTTTATAAACAAGGAAGAAAAAAAATATATATATATAATATATGATATTCATACATTTGTAAATAATAAAATTATATTATATATAGTGATTGTTTAAATTCACAGGCTACTTCTTTATTATTTCCAACCAGGGGCTTAATCAAGTTCCAAAAAATCACTCAAAAGGGCAACAGCTCAAATAAATGGAGAGGTCTAATCTTACTCAACAGTTTCCTATTTAGCCTGAGGAAGTAGCAGTGTTTCCTAAAAACTATTTCCTATTTCCCATTCTCTTCTCTCCCTCCCATCATTTTAAGAGGCAATGTCTGATAGGGAAAAACAGTTAGAGAAAGCTAAGGGGCTCTATTACTTACCCTGGTGATCTTAGACAAGTTAACTAATATCTCTGAACCTCAGAGTCTTTGTATATAAAAAGAGGGATAAAATACCACCTATCTGTTGCTATGTGGAGAGGCTCAACTGGTTTCGGATCCGTAAAGTGAGTAGGAAGATGCCTTGCATGGTGGGCTCTCAGTCAATGGTAGTTCTCTACGTTTTCTGGCTGCCGTGGTCTGGGCCCCTTGAGGAGACTACCCTGGATGGTGTTGAAAAGGCAAGTCCTGGAAGAGAGCTCTCCAAGGAAGCCCATGGCAGCCAGTGCCACGAGCACACTTCTCTCTGGGAACGCCATCAGCTCCTGCCTCTGTCATCCATTTGCTGCCTTCCTTGCCTCTTCTTCAGATGCCATTTAGCCTTGGACTTCTTCCAGCCAGTAGAGTAGGCAAGGTCTCCCCAGGCTCACGCAGAACTGGGCAGCCTCTGGCACCTCTGCGTCACTCTCTCTGCCACAATCCTCTGACCAGGCAGGGCCAGTCCCCCTCCCCACTCCTGACTCAACCCCAGGTTCCATTTCCTACACCAGTAGCTAAGGACCACCAAGGATAAAGCATCACCATCGGACTTTCCTTCTCCTCTTACATATTCTGCCCTCCCCCCTCCTTTCCCACATCCCTCCTCAATTTATTCCTTTCTTCCATTTTCTAGGTTCTCTTTAGAGGTTGATGAGGGAGAAAATAAAGATCAAGAAACAATGGATCCCATTGTCTCAGTATTTCCAGAAATGACCGATTAGTATCAACTCTGCCAAACTGAAAATCATCATAGTTTTTGGCACTCACCGAAGCTTACGTAGACAACGCTAAACAATTTTACCCTTGCATGAGAAGAGATCCCAAGATCATTCGTAAGGAAAAATCTGACCTCAACATCAGACATCCCCTTACCATCTCCTGGGAAGGTGCTTCACTCCTTATCTGAATGTGGAGTCAAGTCAGTTGTATGGACTTGCTCACACATGCCTCTCATTGTATGGCTCGAGTCCAACACATAAGGGGTCTCCCTTCAGCCAGGAGCTAGGAGCTAGTCCGTGTCATGTAGTAGTTAAAAGCCCAGCTGTGGCACCAGGCTCCTGAGATTTCCAGCTATTGGTGATAGGTAAATCTAATAAAATCTTTGTTTTCTGATATATAAAGTAGGTAGAATAGCAGTTATTAGCTCATAAATTCGTATGAGACTTATGTGCTACAGTCAAGACCTGGAACACAGTAAGTGTTCAAGAGCGTAAGCTAGTATCACTGTTGTTGTTGATAATTTTCTAAGATAAGGCTAGAGAACTTAACTTTGAGCTGACTGTTTTAAGCTAATCTGAGGGAAGTAAAAATATGTACATAATAAGTAAAGAAGATACATAAAGATGATTGTTTGAGACAGTGGTCCTCAAACTTTCATGTACATTAGAATCACTGGAAGCCTTGTGAAGATACAGATTTCTGGCCTCCACTCCCAGAATTTCTGTCAGTAAGTCTGGGGTGGGGAAAGAACATTTGCATTTCTAACCAGTTGATGCTGATGTGATGGTCTACAGGCCATACTTTGAGCAGCACAAATTTAGGGTATTTCTCTTTTAGAAAAGTAATATGGTTTTTTATCAATGGTTGATAAAAAATATGGCCACATGTTTCTATAATTTTTCTTCTGAGAAAGCAGAGTTGAGGTGTGGCTTACCCGCTTTCAATGCCCTGTATAAACAGCCATGTTAGGTTGAGACTTCACTCAACAGTCTTACGAATTGAGCATCTGTGATGTGCCAGGTACTGTCCTAGAAACACATCAGTGGGTAGGACAGACACTCTCCCTGCCCTCATGGGGGCTAGTGGCCTCCGGGGGTGATAGGCATTCAGCAAATAATTACATGGATGCAAAATTACATTTACTATTGAGTGAAAAAAAGCTTTCATTCTCATTTCAACTCTGTGAAATAATATGAATATTATGGTTTTATTTTAGAGCTAAGAAAAAAAGTACAGAATCAAGTAATTTAAGGGCTGGCATTGCCCTTAGAAATCACTTTTTAAAACTCTTATTGCAAATGGAGTTAAAGAACTTCCTCAAAGTGACAGGAGTAATTGGCATCAACACTAGAATTAGACTTTTATTTGAATTTTCTTTTCATACGGTCTGAAAACGGAAAACATGGCCTTGGTGTTTTAAAGCACATATACTATATACAACATAGCAACTCTGGTAGTAAGAGTGAAATAATAGCAAAGGAGCTATCAGGCAACATAAAGAGACTTTCTGCAGCACTGATTTAGAGCTTTACGTGGTATTTATAATTTCACTCCTACTTCTCTTGGTGGCCTAGAAGCCAGCCATTATTCTTTCATTATTTACTTGGTGGATGTTTTTCTCTTTGGATTTTTGGAACACATTCTCAAAAGGACACTTGACCATGTCTGATGGATTACTATGTCATTTATTTTTTTAATTGGAAATTTTGTTTAAATCGGTCCACAATTTCTAAAATCAAATCACTTTTCAGATATTCATAAAGATATAATTCTTCTGTAAAACGCCTCTCAGCCAGGTAGTCATTGAGGTTGTTAAATTTTTTCCCGTTTGAAACTAAAAAGTTCATAGAAAGTAAACAAGAAATATTGCTACTAATTAGAACACATTAAAAAAGAGTGATGAGAAGCTTATGCATATTGAAGCTCACACATTTTAGGGAATTAAACTTTTAAGTTACATCAGACAAATCCATTACATAAACTTATTTTAGCTATGGAAATCAGATATTAGCTTCCATTAAATCTTTCCGAACCAGGTTACAAGGGATCCTACTTCTAGGTATTGCAGAGAGGCTGGAGTGGGGTGTAAATCATGGTACCCTACGTTACTTACTGTGAACACATGATCACAGAGTTTTAAAGGCATAGAACTAGATAAAAACTTTTTAAAATATCAGTTAAAGTAGCATTTCTAGAGTCAGAAGAGAACATGGAAAATTGTCTTTTCTTACTCTCATTATATGGATGAAGAAACCAAGTCTCAGAGAGGAAATGGCCTCTCTGTGATCTTGCGGGCAAACTTCCAATCTTCTGATTCCCTGTCTGGTGCTTTTCTCTGAACTATAGCAGTGACATAGTGCTTTGAAAGTATTATGACATCCCTTCCCCCTCCCCCATTCCTTGGCTGTTCCTCTAGCCTAGGCAAGTTGGAAATTTCTTACACACTGTCCACAGAGAGAAGAAATCACAGTCAAAAAAGTCTATTCCTGGTTTGGGGGTCTCATAAGCCTAGATCCTGGCACAATGCATAACGCTTTGGAGCAATGCATAATGATGTGAAGAACAAGGCTTCTTGCCCCAGGCTGGATAGAGATTATCTGGGATGAGGAAGGAGAAGTTCAAAAAGTAGATTCAGAGAGCTTAGACATGGTTGGTTTCTGAGAAGGGACCATGTGCCCTGCTTTTCTTTAACCAAACACCTAGCGGGAGAGGGTGCCATGGAAACCCAGGATGCACTTGGAAGGTTCAAGTATCCCAAAGCAGGTCTGAGTCCTCAGCCACTGGACAGGGAGCAAGTTTCCAGCAGCTCTGGCTTTCATGGCTGGGGTGCAAAAGCAGTGTTGGGCAGACAGGCCCCAAACAGCCTCAGTGAGCTCTGCATCCTACTCTTCGTCACAACACCGATGGACTGAACCTCTGCACCCAAGAGGGATGGACGTGACCCAAGAGTGGGAGAGTCGGAGGGGTCTGAGGTTGTGAATGAGGAGTGGTGCAGCAATAACCTGCAGGGATAGTTGATGACCGGAGACAAGGCTGAGACCAGGGTGCCTCATGGATGCCAGGGTGGATGTTGTCCCCCCTCCAGACCTTCCCATGCCTCAACACCCTGTAAGTCACCCTAAATTTAGGCCTAGTCCTGGGGAAGCAGAGAGTAGGTGAAGGTGGGGGACAGGGAGGAGACCACATTATATAGACTGAGATCAAATTTCCAACCATTTGGCCAAATGGGAAATAGAAATGAACATTAAGTTCAGTTACAACAAAATAGGGGAATTTCTTGTTACCAAAGAGTTTGTGGGTGACTTTTTTTGCCCACTATAAATATTACTGCTTACTTGGCATGCGTGTAGTTTCCCCAAATGGCAAAAGAGTTTCTTTTCTGAATTCAACTTAAAAAGTAATTTAATCCAATTATTTGACATGTAAAATGCCCTTAAATAACATTTTAGGAAACATGGCAACTCCTCTTTTAAATGAAAAACTGTTGTGAAGAACAATTTATGTCTTAAAACATTTTAATGTAAAACTTGTGTTGGTATTTCATTTGGGACTTGAACACCAACTCAGCCCCCATACATTCCCCTCTTACATCCTGTCTCAGGAAGCTTCCAGAAACTCTGCTGCACTGAGGGCCTCTCAACAAGACCTCCCAGCTTCCTTTGGGAAACACCCCCAGCCCACTCTCAGCAGAGTACATGGTCATTTTATTATTTGATCCAAATTGTCTTTCTTACTTTACAGTGTTATTGTTATTTACACATTTCAGCTGTTCCCATATTTGTTCCTGAAGTGCATGCAGTTAATATGCACTTCAGCTAACATTTACACATGCCCTTGAGGGTTACCACTGGTTTCTTGTCTTTTTCAAAAAGGCACTGTGGGTCCAGCTCCCTTTTCTTGTATGGGTGTGTCAGGAAGGGGAAGGCTCTGAAGGTCAAAGTTCAGGCTTTGGAGCCCCTCCAGGCTCTATCACCTACTGGCTTTGGGTCTTTAAGCAAACCTCCCTATGCCTTAATTTTTTTATTTATAAAATGAAGATAATGATAGTTTCTACCTCATAGAGTTGCAAGAATTCAACGTAAAATACTTAGTGCAATTTCTGGCACGTAGTGTTCAAAAAATTTCAACTCTTATTATTATGTGACCTGAAACAAGGAATTTGCCACCTCTGCCCCCTCCCCCCGCCCCCATTTTCTTCCTCCCTTTGTGCTATTTTATTCCCTAATAAATGCTGGGTGAATGTATTCTAAAGGAACCATTTGCTTTCACTTTTCAGTTCTATAAAATTTAATTAAACCAATGGCCAGACACCAAGACAATGAATAATTAAACCAATGGCCAGACACCATGGTAATGAGACAAGACAATGAATAAAGCGCTGTGTTCTTCATCTTAGAGCGTAAGAGAGACAATTCAGAACTTCACATTCGCACATGTTGACTGGGATGTTGACTGGGAAGGGGCACTGGAGAGCCATTGAAGGCTTCCTAGAGGGGGCAACCACTGAGCCGAATCCTGAACCGTGTGTGAGAGTCAGCTAGGGGAAGAATAATGTACAGGTCTTTCCAGTCAGTGGGAAGAGCCTGGAACAGGGAGAAACAGCATGAAGACATTGTGTGTGGGGAAAAAAAACCAAAACAGCCTTGGCATTTGCAGGGATCAGGGCAAGAGTGCATATGGCGGCCGCATACCTTATGTCTATTTAGAAGTTATAAACCAAGCTAACAAACTTCTATATAAAATAAGTCTTATCCTCCTATCCTGACAAATATACCTTCATAACATTCTAGAAGGCCGGGTTGTAAGTTGGAATATTGGAACTTATTGGAATTCCAGGCTAGAAATGTGATGTTGAGGAGAGAGTCAGCCCCTAGCCCATGGCCCACCTTCCTCTTTACTCATTCCTGGCTCCATCACCCACCTCCCTTTCTTTGGCAATAATGCTAACATTTTCCCTCTGGCCAGCCCACCTCAGACCTGCCCAAGGTCATGGTCTATCCTTCAGAGCGTAAACTCAGGGAAGAGAACAATACAGGTGCTGGAAGGGCTTTGGGTTATTTGTCCAGGGAATTCGGGAGACCAGTAGCATGGTCCGCAAGGAAGAAGCATGGCCTCCGAGTGAGTGCCTCCCCTAAATACATGGACATCTCAACTGTGAAGAGGACCAGGGAGCATCAGAACCGTGTGCCCTAAAGAACAGAGGTCTTAGAACGGATACCCTGTGTGTCCAGATCTAAGAGTGATACCAAAGAGAAATCAAATTCTCCATTATGAGAGCATAAAGACTAAGGCAAAGAGTGGGGTAAGAGGCTGGAAGGAGTAGATAAGAGTCATGCCATGGAAGTCTTTGTATTCCACGGAGGCTGAACTTGAATCTGTTGGCTTAGTAGAAATATTGAAAGATTTTGTGAAAAGAAATGTCATGGTCACATTTTTTTAAAATTATTGGCTACAATTTGGAGGACACATTGAGTTTTAAGAGAAAATAAGATAGAGGTAGAAGGGCCAGTTTGGGAACAGTTCAGTTGAAAGATTAAGCTGAATTTTATGGAGACGAGAAGATGGGTCAATACGTGTTTTGGAGGTAAAATTGGTAGCAAATGTCCTTTGTACTTGGGGTGGGAGTGTGTGAGGGGTGGAAGTCAGGGAGAACTAGAGCAGGGTTCTCCAACCCCTGGGCCTCGGACTGGTACCGGTCTGTGGCCTGTTAGGAGCCGGGCCGCACAGCAGGAGGTGAGAGCTGGGCAAGTGAAGCTCCACTTCCTGCTCCCCATCACTCGAATTACCGCCTGAATCATCCTCTCCCCGACCCCCATCCATGGAAAAATTGTCTTCCATGGAACTGGTCCCTGGTGCCAAAAATGTTGGGGGCCGCTGAACTAGAAGATGACTCCCATGTTTTGGCTCAGTGACTGTGTGTTGATTTTTTTTATTGTTGTCACAACAAATCACCACAAATTTAGTAGTTTAAAACAACACCCATTTATTATCTCCAAGTGCATCTCAGCTGGGTCCCCTGCTTAGAGTCCAGTAAGACTGGATTCCATTCTCTTCTGAAAGATTCAAGGATGAATCTGCTTTCAAACTCGTTCAGGCCGTGGGTTAAATTCCGTTCTTTGAGTTTGTAGCACTGAGGACCCCATTTCCTTGCTGGCTGTCAGCGGGGGGCTGGTCTTTGCTCCTAGAGGCTGCCTGAATTCCTTCACATGCTTTCCATACAGACCTCTCCAGCAACAGCAGAGTTCCTCACACTTCGAATCTCTCCAGCATCCCTTTTTCTTGCCATCTCTCTGCTGCATTTCTCTTCTACTTTCCTCTTCTGTAAACAGAAGAAATAATTCTCTACTTTTAAGGACTCCTGGGATTGGATTGAGCCCACCCTGGTAATCTAGGATAATCTCCCCACCTTAAGGTCCTTAACCTTAATCACCTCTGTAAAGTCCTGTCATGGAACTTGATCTATTCACAGGTTCCAGGGGGCCCTGAAGATGGGGAGGGGGTGATATTTAAGGAGGCTGTTCTGTCTGCCACAGGCTGTTAAAATGCTTCTGGAATTATTCAGTGTAACCAACCTGCTCATTCCACAGATGCCCCTTGTCTAAGGCCAATCAGCTGGTTGGTGGCAGAAGTTGGGTGGAAAATCCAGCCTTCCTGATTTCTAGCCCAGGCAATCCAGGACCATGCTATCTAGTAGGCCCTGACCCTACCTCCCCGACCTCACCTAACTGTTCTCTATCAAATCACTTTGTTTTTTCCTTCATTGACTCCATGAGACCCTCAAATAATGTTACTAGTTTATTATTTATTGGCTGTCTTCTCTCACAAGTATTTCAGCTCCCAATTGAGCTACAAGTCTAAAATAGGGATTTTGCCTGGTTTGTTCACCATTGAAGCTCCAGTGCTGCAAATAGTGTTTGGTTCATAGTTAGTGTCAATAAATGCTTATTGAATGAATAAATGAATGGATGATGGTGATAATATTTGGCCTGAGTAGATGAGTCTTGAGAAAAAGACACACCATTGCAGGCCAGAATTTTTTCAATCTTCACGTTGTTATTAAAATCCAAAGCATGTTTAGTCATCCTCTAATTCTTTTGGCAAACCCTCTTGATTTCAAATATGCATTTGCAGCCTACCAACTCAAATTATAATATCAACATCCAAATCAGGTAAGATTGACTGTGGTTGGATTTTCCCTAGACTATTAAGTTGTGCTTGCAAAGCAGGCCATTTTAACTTTCCACGGTAATACCTCTTCCATGAGTAGTCCTATTAAAATAAATCAAAAATATTAAGGCATAATTTTACTTTAATTAATGACTTTACTAGGGCCAGCTGGACATTTGCATATGTTTATATTTCCTACAGTGTTTTGTTATAAATTTAAACCTTACTTGTCATATGGGTTGGAAATAACTCAAGAGGTCATCTAATCCACCATCTCCCTTAAACTACAAGTGTATGAAAACCATCCATAACGTCAACTGAGTAGCTGCTTCTTAAATAGCCTCCAAAAAATAAGGTTCCTTACTAAAAGCCCCAAATTTCACAACTATTAATCAAGTACATTCTCTCTAGGACTTAGCCTTTCTTTTTGTGCATTATTTCTTAAACTGCATTGACTTAATTATCCTTCAGTGAACAGAGTAACGTCAAAATAATTTATATCCTCCATTCTTTTTCAGGCTTCCATGGGAGACGAGAGCTATAAAGTTAATTTTTATTCACTAGGATTTTTTTTAAAGGATTGACTACACAGCCTTCCAAGTTACAACTCATTGATGAGACCTCAAAGTGAACACAGTGTTTTAATGAAGTCCTAATTAACGGTGTGTGTACTGAGTATGTGCCTTCTCCTTCCTGTATATGACATTCCTCAAGAAACACAGCATTTTCTTTCCAATCTCTTACTCTTTTGGGGCGTCTCCTGTGGCTTATAAACTAAGAGTGCCACCTGAAGTGAGTTCTAAGTGCATTTAGGTAGGAATTAATTTAAAATAAACTCCAGAAGCATTAAAGCAATCGGTTGGTCAGTATCTCCTTCAATATCTGATCATGGTGGTCCATGTTTTCCTTGTGTACAGGCCAATTTTTAAATCTCCAATTTTTATTTTATTTTATTTTATTTATTTATTTATTTATTTTGTGGTACGCGGGCCTCTCACTGTTGTGGCCTCTCCCGTTGCGGAGCACAGGCTCCGGACGCGCAGGCTCAGCGGCCATGGCTCACGGGCCCAGCCGCTCCGCGGCATGTGGGATCCTCCCGGACCGGGGCACGAACCCGTGTCGCCTGCATCGGCAGGCGGACTCTCAACCACTGCGCCACCAGGGAAGCCCATAAATCTCCAATTTCTAAATGCAAGTTGTCTACCTTTGACGTCCGACACATTTCTGATTTTCTTTTAGTGGTTGTGCACTCAGACATGGAAACTCATTTTATCACAGAAATGTACACAGCTTCATGTAGGGCGGGTTCCCATTACTGAGGAGCTGCTGGGGGACAGCAAGCGTGGGGCAGTGACACTGGAGTTTGCCGGTGGCGTCCCTGGAACCTTTGTGGCCTTAATGGACCTCTCCAAGGAGTGTTTCACAAACAAAGTTTAGATTCAAGTTGGTTTCTTTTGTTTTTTAATTAACTGTGTTTTTATAAATTGAAGAGTAGTTGATTTACAATGTCGTGTTAGTTTCAGGTGAACAGCAAGGTGATTCAGTTACATATATATATGAATATATACGTATTCTTTTTTCAGATTCTTTTCCCTTATAGGTTACTACAAAATATTGAGTAGAGTTCCCTGTGCTATGCAGTAGATCCTTGTTGGTTATCTATTTTATATATGGTAGTGTGTATATGTTAATCCCAAACTCTTAATTTATCCCTCCCCACCTCTTTCCCCTTTGGTAACCATGTTTGTTTTCTACATCTGTGGGTATATTTCTGTTTTGTATATGAGTTCACTTGTATCATTATTTTTTTAAGGTTCTACATATAAGCGGTATCATATGATGTTTGTCTGGATTACTTCACTGAGTATGATAATCTCTAGATCCATTCATGTTGGGGCAAATGACATTATTTCATCCTTTTTTATGAGTAATATTCTATTATATATTTTATATATATATATATATATATATAATATCTTCTTTATCCATTCATCTGTCAACGGACATTTAGGTTGCTTCCATGTCTTGGTTATTGTAAGTAGTGCTACAAAGAAATTTCAGGCTCGTCTGGGTCTCTCATTCCTGGATACAGATCTTTTTCTTCTTCACCTAGCTCCAACTTTCTTTCTTATAGCTTCACATTCTGTAGAGGTGCCTTGCTGCTATGTACTATTAAAGACAATGCTAAAAAAGTAAGCAATGTCTGGCTTACCATTAGTAAACTATGGAGATAGTTCATAGATCCATATATTGGTGACTCTGTTTAGGAATAAGGTACAGAGGAAAGGGATATGGGTATCACAGCAGCATCTACCACCCTATGGTCCTATCCCATAGCTATTGCTGCTATCCTTTCAGATGTCCCCTTAGTGTGGATTGCCACCACAACAGAAACAGATGTAAATGTTGATTCATTCTCACTTTCCACATGGCATTAATTTAGACTTTATTAGGTTTCACAATTTTTGAAAATATGAGCTTGTTACAATTTCTTTAATCCTTGTGTTGATCCTTTGAGTGAGATGCCCTGGTTATAAAACATAGATCATTGTTTGACCCAAAATATAAAGAAATCTGTGCCTTATTGTGCAAATATTCTGAATTCTCCATACTCCATTTCTATGGAAGATTCTGATTCAAAAGACATACAAAAGAGTATATTAATTCTTTTCCAAAATCCTTTACAGTTTTGGGGGGGGAAGTTAGTGAAGCTTTTCCTACATTTGTATATTGTCGAACTGTTTTTACTTGGAAGTTTTGCTTTTGTTCAATACTTACAGCTCATCGTAACTTACGCCAAGACTGACTTTCTTTTTATGCATCTTCGGGGCTATGTGCCCAGATCTGGAATGGTGCTTGTTATCAAAAATACCCCTTAGGAAAGTCTCATATATGGTTGCTTTGTAAATAATAGTATCCCCTTCAAAACCAGGTTCTTTTTTATTGGCTAGACAAAATACACACAAAAAAATGCCTGTGCATCCTTTTTGTACCAACAATGGGCTAGTTTCTTTAATGCATAATAAATCACAATCCCTACCCTCCCCAGAATGTGTCTAAGGAGACAAGCTGGATAAACTTATAGACACAGAAACACATCATAAAACCCCCTTGAACTACAATTTAGCATATTACCAGTTATATGTCACTCTTTCTTATTGCTATACCTTTTACTATACGTCACGGCTCTCTTATACCCTCATGCCTTGACAGAGAGTCTGGAGTTAATTAGATTCGATTTAAATAGCTGTTGAAATCTGGAGAATTGGGTAAACAGAGAAAAATATTTTTAAACTGTTAATAAAAAAGTTGAGACAATGTTCCTCTTTCTGAATCAATTCATACTCCAGTAGTGCTTTCAAAACTTTTAAAACATAAGATAATTAAATTATTAGAAAGTAAAAAAAACCTGTACAGTTATAGGAATCATCTTCCAAGAAGGGTTGATATGCTTTGTATAAAAAAGAGAAATACTTATTTCAAATAATTGCATTAAAACAAACGACTGAAAGAGTAAACCTGCATCTAGCGTTCTCTCAGGTGATTCTGAAAACTTACACATGAAAATAAGCAGCTTTATTTTTTTTTTTTTTTTTTGCGGTACGCGGGCCTCTCACTGTTGTGGCCTCTCCCGTTGCGGAGCACAGGCTCCGGACGCGCAGGCTCAGCGGCCATGGCTCACGGGCCCAGCCGCTCCGCGGCATGTGGGATCCTCCCGGACCGGGGCACGAACCCGTGTCCCCTGCATCGGCAGGCGGACTCTCAATCACTGCGCCACCAGGGAAGCCCTATTTTATTTTTTTTTTTAAAGATTTTTTTCGATGTGGACCATTTTTTTTTAAGTCTTTATTGAATTTGTTACAATATTGCCTCTGCTTTATGTTTTGGTTTTAGGCCGCGAGGCATGTGGGATCCTAGCTCCCTGACCAGGGATCATACTCGCACCCCCTGTATTGGAAAGCAAAGTCCCAACCACTGGACCACCAGGGAAGTCCCTGCAAATGAGCAGCTTTAAAAATGGAAAGGCCTGAAGAGAGAAGAGTTGGGGCTGGATCTTGCGAAATAGGAGTTAATTAGATTCTCTGTTCTGGTCGTCGCCAACAGCTATGGATGGTCAGGAGATGGGAGAACGTGATACGGTATCAACTGAAAAAGATGCACAACTTAAAAGTTGAGAATTATGTTTTGTGCAGAGGATTCTCTGAGGACTTTAGCCCGGAAGACAGCCTCGCAGATAGCTCTGAGGGACCGCTCAGAAGAGGTAAGGGAGGAGCCAGGATGTATAGGAGTTTTGCAAAAAAGAACAGGTAGTCGGAATATCAAAAGATGACCGTTCATTAAAGAAAACCAGATATCTCATTATGAATTTAGTGCTTCTCTATGCATGGAAAGATGCAAGCGTCTGGGCTCATTGAAATCATTCCTTTGACATGCACCTTAACTACCTAGGGCCAGTAGCCTGCTTTTCTCCATCCTGAATCCCCTCAGGGCGTACAGTCAGGGCAGGCTACGGTGACTGCCTGCTTGATGTCTGAGAAACTTCCTTTGTTTACTGTTATGATAGGTGACATTTTTCATCCACAGTAGATTCTAAGACCTGGTCAATTGAGTCCTGTGGGCTTTAGCACCTGGTCTGTGAGCCCTTCCCATCTAAATCTGAACATATTTCTATCCCTCCTAAGGCATTTAGCAGGCCTTATATGCCAGAGTTCATAAAGCCAACAACCTAATGGGGACACTCCATAACAGTAACAGCATTAAGAATGAGTAAAAAAGGACCCTGAGATTATGGGGTGTCAGTATGATCGTGACTGTTAGTGTATATCGCTCATATGAATGTTGAGGTTATTGGGTGGTGCTCTGACATGGTTTTTCATGGGGGATGTACAAGGGTCAGTCCTCACCCATCAGAATCAGGAGTGGATCTCATATGAAAGATAAGGTTATTCTTTCTGTCCATCACCAGGGGGAGATGGATCTCCAGATTGGACACACGACCGAGAAAGTGAATATCAGGTAAGTGAGAGAAGTCACATTTGGGGGGATTTAGGAATCTATGACTGGGTCCCCACTACTAGGAAACCTCTGCCCTTTAGTAACTATGGCTCCTCAGATCCTGGAATAAAAATAGACTGAGATTTTTCTGGGTCGAAGAGTCTCAGGAGATTTTGTTGACTTAATTATACCTTTGTGCATTCTAGGAGTGGGCCATGGGTGTGTCAAAAACACTTCTAAAGGGTTCCTCTTATCTCTCTCACTCTCCTGCTTCTCATGCTAATGTGGGCATACGTGTGTGTGTGTGTGTGTGTGTGTGTGTGTGTGTGTGTGCAAGAAAAAAAGAAAAAGAACTCTTCACTTATTTTAGCATTTTCCAATATTCTCTCAGTTCCTCACTTACCCAGTCACCATTGTAGCGCACATCCCATAATAAGCAGCGTGTGTTATCAGTAGAGATAACAGTGTGATATTTACCACCAATTTGGCCTCAGAAGTCTTTCTTATCTTTTTTCTCGTGAGCTTTCAGAATCTTATTACAGAGAACACAGTCTTTGATCAGTGAAAATATTTCCAGATAAATCTGCTCCTGAGTATCTTTGTACTAAAGGGTACCCAAATCTCCTGGATTCTTCCTTGTGTCCCATATCAGTAGATCAGATGAAGATCAAAATTACATTTCTCTTACATGCTGACTAGGCAAAATGTGAAGGCCAAGGTTCTAAGGTAAGAGGGGATGCAGCTTATCACTGTTCCAAAGATAAGCACGGAGGTGTGGAAACCAGTGGTTACAGGGCCGGATGTGAAGAACGGAAGGGAGAGAAACCAGTTCAGATCTTCCTGCTTAAGCAGCAGACCAGCAGAGCCCCTCCGAGTACAGTAGATGCCCACCTCAGCACTGCTTCAGGGTGTGGAAGCATGTTGACCACTGTAGCAATGGGACTCAGGACTTGTGGGGAGGGAACCCATGCAAGATGTCCCTTTCCTTCCTGGGGTCTCCTGCATACCTCTCAGCTAGGAGAGCAATTCAGTAACACATGTTCTAGTGTCTGGAGCCAGGCACTCTGCGTTTATTTCTCTTGTTCTCATTTTTTAGCGGGTTAGTTCTCAACCCAGCCTGAATATCAGGATTCAATGCCAAGTGAGATGCTTCATTAAGCCTCCACAGTCCTAGGCCCCTAGACTACAGGCCTGCTACATCTCATTTTCTGTAAATCTGAGATTAAATTCTGTTATGAATTGTGTTTCTTCTCCAAAAAGAAAAAGAGAAAAAGGATATGTTGGTGGTGTAATTCTCAGTACCGCGGAATGTGACCTTATTTGGAGAGAGGGTCTTCCCAGAGGTACTCAAGTTAAAATGAGGTCGTTAGAGTGGGCCCTAATCCCATATGTTGTGAGACAATAAGTTTCTGTTGTTTAAGCCCCCCCAAGTTTATGGTCTGTTGTTGCAGCAGCCCTAGGAAGCGAATACAAATTCCATTTACGCTTTGTCTCTATAGCTGACTTGGTTCTAAGCCGAGGAAAAATTTATGATCATAAGTGCAGTCTATTTCCCTAGAAATCAGGAACAACTCCTGGATCCCCACGTCCAACACCCCAGGGACTTCTTCCTTCTTATGTATAAGGTAAAATTGCACACCAGGCACTGGGGGACTGCTCTTTGGATCCCTTGTTTGTGTTGAATAGGCATAGTCTGAGGAGTCCTGGATTTCTCTCGTTACTTTCATTTTCTAGCTAAGTATCAATATATTCAGAAAATGATTTGATTCCTCTGAATCTTAGTTTTCCTGCCTAAAAGAGGGTTAAAGTTCCTTCCTTTAGGTATTCATTTGGTTTCAATCAAAAGGTGAGTGTCATATGCCTTCCATATACCAGGAACTCAATGCATGTTACTTTCGTTTCCCTTCTGTTCTACTTTCCCCATCGACCAAATTTAATGAGGACTCACGACATAAACGCCTCTTTGTGACTCAAACTCCTCTTCTATGAATGAGGATTATAATAGAACATACTTCGACTTTGTAGGGTGTTTGCGTGGATGAGATGAGTGATTACGTGTTAAGCGCGTAGCCCTGGAGCACCCGGTTGCTGTTAGCTGGTACTATCCCTCTTATGGCTATAAGCGTTAGCTCCCAGTGGGAACAACAGCTTCCATTCAATGACATAACCATTCATCTGAGAATAAAAATGCCAACAGGCAAAATCTAACGCATGAAATAAATTAACAATTAAATAAATGACTGATTATTTCTTTAGATGGTTTTAACCTTTACCTATTCGTTCAGGTAAACTTTATTTTTCTGTGTGAGGGACTGAACCCAGTACATGGTGCCTATTCAAGATAAACGAGGGATCCAATATCCCACCTTAGCGCCCTCCTGAGTTCCCTCTATGCAATTTCACCTCATACAGAAGGAGAAAAGTCCCCTTTTTGATGCATGTGGGGATCCAGGAGTTGTTCCTGATTTCTATGGAAGTACACTGTGCTTATGATCATAAATTTCTCCTTAGTTTGGAACCAAGTTGGCTCCAGAAGTGAAGCACCGGTACCCAAAGCAAGACCCTTGAAATTAAGTCTCAAGTTAGGTTTCAGGTATTTCTCTTAGAAAGTAAATAAAATGTAAGCATCATATGTCAAATGGCAATGCTTCCAAGTAAAATATTTTTCTTCTTGATTCAATTCTATTAAATGGTGTGGTTCAGAAGTGTTCATGTGCTTATACTAATTTCCATAATAAAATTGAAATGGGAGAGGTAAAAATTGATCTTGAATAAAGAAGAAATAGGGGAGAAAAGCCTCAACAGATTTAATCTCAGGTATAACTACATATGCAAAGTTGCACGGCCTTGAAGAAATACTCCAGAAAAAGTAAAGAAAAACTCACTTTTGCTTCAAATAATCTAAATACTAATCAGAATATCTAGATAATTAACTCATTTCTCCATTTTATGTTTGTATCTATCTTATATTTAGGCAGGCATCAACATAGTAAGTAGGAAAGCTTTTCCTAAGTAAATCAAAGAATGCTGCCCACACAATCATGAATGAGTATCATTGCCAAGGGTTGAAAGTCCCACATGGGCAGCGTTATTTAGGGTAGTCCTATCACCATGGGGACGTTAGAATGGAGAACAGTGGGCATCTTGTAAGATCCTCACGTGAGGGAACGAACCGATGCCTTTGCCAATGCCTCTGCAAAGGAAAACATTTAGCATTTAGCATTCTGCTTACTCAGGTCAATCGTGGACACAACAGAGTTTTATTCCTTTTTAAAGTCTAAAGGCAGCTTCTGTGTTTGAGATCTTCCATACATCACCCAGTAACCTCAACATAGACTTTGCTTCCTCATGGTAGCTTCTCCTCAGGTTACAAAGTACACAAAAACAAGAGGGAGGGTGCTGGTGGGGGGTGGTGGTGGAGAATTCCACTCTAGTTGGTTCACTTGTATAATTTCAACAACAGTGACATTGATCAGATTTACTCCTATGGGAAAGTTACAGGAGATGGAATTATTGCCCACTGGTAAATGTGCACTTCCACATCTCTATTTTGGGAATAAATACTCTTTAAGAAATCCTCGAAGTGAATGATTAACACACACATATTGCCAAACACCAAGATGGAAGATTTGCAGACCTGGCCAGAGGAACTTCCCATCTCCCGGCTCAGCTTAAAGTGGGCAGGAGCTGCCTCCAAGTCCCACAATGCATATTTCCCCCACCGAGCTCCAGAGTGAGGCATTTCTGGTTGACCTGTGGTTTCTCCTAGTAGTCTAAAGAGAAACAATGCTTAACTATTTGTCTGGATTTGTCTCTGATTTTTTAAAAGACCGATTTCATTCCAGCTAAGGGAGCATTTTCCAGCATACTTAAACAAAATGGGGGAAAATTGGATGTAAAACTCTGGAAAGAACTCATACAATTTTACCATATGAACTTTTTCATGCAATATTTTCTTTACCAAAATTTTCTTCTGCACTAGAACATAAATTGAGAAACAACGTGAGAACGACGAAGCTGAGCCTAGAAGAAGTGTAATTAGACACAATGATGTCAATTTAGAAACAATATTTAAAATAAAATTAAATCAATCTTGATTGAGGCTCTCCTTACAGACTTCATGTGTAGCTGTAATATGGATCCTTCTAGTGGCCTGAGACAGGGTGGAGCTTCACACTGCAGGCTTTGGAGGCAGACAGCAGGAGTTGGAAACTCAACTCTGTCACTCTTGGTCTATGATCATGAGGTATTTAACCTCTTGGGGCATCACTTTCTTCATCTTGCAAATCTGACAACAAAAGCACCTCCCACCTGGGGTTGAGAGTATTAAATGAGATGATGCCTGTAGAGGACTTAGGACAGTGCTTGTTAAATAGGAGGTATGCAATAAATATTAGTTTATATTTTTCCAAAATATAGGAAACAAGCCTACTGAGAATGTTATTGACTTCTAATAGAAATGCGAAATGTAACTAACCTTGGGAGTATATATGTATATATCTATCCAGTGATGATCTGTGCACTTAGGACTCAGCAAATCTAGACAGGTCTGCAGGGTAACAGAGGAGAGCCCTTTAAAGCTGAGTGAAGGACTAAAAGGAACCCTATGAAAAGACTCATCCTAAGTAATAGAGAATGGCTCAAGGACACAGGGCTGACGTTGGAGCGGGAAAAGAGACTGTGAGAAGCACGCATGTCTGCCACTAAGATATTTGGCCTAGCTCCTAAAGAATACTTGACCAAAAGGCATGGTGTGGCAATAAAAAGGACACAAAATCCAATAAAACAAAACAGAATAAGTGGAAAGGAATGTATTAAAATTTGCTTGGAATGTTAAGTGTGCAAAGTGGCAACCCTGGTCCAACGGCATTAGCATGACGAAAGACGTTGCCAGGGGCTCTGGAAGATAAAGACAGCCTTACAGAGAAATCCGTGTCCTGGACATGAACAGCTTCAGGACAGACACTGCAGTCAGCTGTGGTATGGACATGATCAGTGGGCACTGATGAGTGATTATTCTACGGACATCGGCAACATAACTGATGTGGTCAGTGGCAGTAGCGTCAAAGGATATTCTACAGGGACCCAGAGCAGGCTATCATCTGGCAAAAAAAAAAAAAGAAAAGAAAGGAACTGGCTGAGCACAGGTGAAACCACCCTGGCAATTCAGAATTGTCTGTGCCAGTTGTTACAACGAACCCTAGAAAAGGCACCCCTCCATGCAGGCAGATACCTCTGGTCCAACTTCGGGTGCTCATCCAGTAGAAACTTTGGATGTCTGTTCCCACCAAGACCACCTACCCTAAACAATTTAAGGAGTCCAGGAAGGAGTCCTAATTGGAAATATTTACAACAAGCAGATACTTCTAATTTGAAATATTCTCATAATGCTATAATTGAAAATTTCACTTAGATCTAAAAGTTTGCAGCCCCTGCATAAATGAGCTCCTTTGTCTCTGACGCAGGAGTCGCATGCCTTTTGTCAGCATTCACGAAGCTCTGGTAGGCTAATGTGTAAACATGATAACATCTCAAACCTTTTATAGTCCTTGATAATGTTCAAGATCCTTACCCTTAGGGAGACACAAATTAAAACACAACAAGTTACCACTACATATCTATTAGAATGGCTAAAGTTAAAAAAAAAAAAAAAAAGCAAGCACTGGCAAGGATGCAGAGCAACTGGAACTGGTGGAAATACAAAAGTGGAACAACTGCCTCGGAAAACTGTTTGCAATTTCTTATAAAGTTAAACGTACATATGACCTAGGAATCCCACCCATAAGCATGTATCCTAAAGACATCAAATCTTATGGTCACACAAAAACCTGCACACAAATGTTTATAGCTGTTCTAGTCATAATTGCCTCAAATTTTAAAGTCCAAATATTCTTCAGTGGCTTCAATAGATAAACATGTATGATACATCCATACAATGGAATAGCATATGGCAATTCAAAAGGAATGAACTATAGAAACACAGAACAAGTTGGATGAATCTCAAAGGCATTAAGCTGAGTGAAAGAAGCAAGTCTCAAAAGATTACATACTGTATGATTCCATTTATATGACATTCTCCCAAAGACAAAACTATAGGAAGAGAGAATAGATTGGTGATTGACAAGGGTTAAGGATGTGGGGAAATTATGACTATAAATGGGTAATATGAAGGGATTTTTTGGGGGTGATGGAGCTCTCCTGTATCCCAATCGTGGTAGTGATTCCATGAATCTATCCATGTGTTAAGATTCAAACAACGGCATAAAACACTTTTACTGTATATTATTTTTAAAAATAAAATTTAAAAATTTCACTAAAATTCTCACCAATGTAATCCTACCCACCATCTCATAAGTTTTGAAACAATGTATAATTTTTTTAGAAATAATTAATGTGTAGTAAAATGCACAGATCTTAACTGTATAGGCCAGCAAGTTTTGACAAACAAAACAGACGTATAACTTTCAGCATACAATTCTAAATGTTTCTTTTGAGAAACATACCTTTTTTAAAAAATTTATTTTTATTGAAGTATAGTTGAATTACAGTGTTGTGTTAATTACCGCTGTACAGCAAAGTGACTCAGTTATAAGTATATATACCTTCTTTTTCATATTCTTTTCCATTATGGTTTATCACAGGATATTGAATATAGTTCCCTGTGCTATACAGTAGGACTTTGTTGTTTATCCATTCTATATATATATACCAGTTTAGAGAAACATGAGTTTTTATTGTCATTTTCTCACCATAAATGCTATTATAGCACATCTCAGTGACGCTATGACATTATATTTTCTTCTTATTTTATCTGTTTGTCCTATATACTCTGTCATTTACTCAAGAGCAAAAGGCAATAACTTAATAGTTTCAGTTAATTCATCTCATCTGAATGACTACTTTAAGCAAGTATTTTACATTTTCTGTGTCATCCATAATAAGACTCTATATTTTAATTTCTTTTAACACTATAAATATATCCACATTATATTAGTTTATAGAAAGTTTCAGAGGTAGCACTAAAACTTTAAAAACTCGGTGTTCAGCATAGAGATTGTTCCGCCTGCTGTAATGAAGTATAATAAAACATAGTAAAGAGCCTTTTTTAATATAAACACATGGCAAAAAAGAAAATTTTAAAACATAGTTTATCTTTTTATATATCTATGACTTTCAAATATATTGATAAAACATTATTAAGTTTTTTAACCAACACAATTATGAGAATGCACATAAATTTTCTAATCAATAACTTGCAGCATGATAATACCTAAAGCATGACCAAAAAGAAAAAAAATGTCTAACTCAATGGCCAAGAGAGTCATAAGTAAACACTGGAGCTTATTTTAGCCAGACTCAAATGAATTCGTAGTCGGAGAAAAGGGTAATCAAATAGCTTTAAAAGAACATAAATAGCTATAATAAATTTTATTTAAAGACAATGAGAACTAAATAGGAGCCCATTCAAATAGGCACAACTCTTAAATTTCTTTCACGTTTTAACCGTGAAGAAATCTAGTGACAAGACCAAACCTGTTCTTTAACCAGTCGAGCAAGTAAAAAATATGATCGATACTGTAAAGAGAAAACCTAACCCCAGCAATTTTGGCTTTGAGAGTGAAGGCGATTCTTGGGTAACAAGCAGGGAATCTCTTTGATCAATGGTCTAACACTTCCCAGCGTCTAATCCAGCACTTTCTGAGATCTCGCATTAACCTGAGCAGTTGACCTGCCTATTCACTTTTTCTTTCCAGATTCAGAATGGGCTGAAAAATAATGAGTGTCCCAGGAAAAGCTCCTGGCAGGCATTTCCAAAGGTGCAGCCTCTCCTTAGTCTACTAGGAGAATAATATAATTCAGACCTGCTTCTGGCTTCCTATTTTTAATTTAATACCAAAACAATCAGTTGTACATACAAAATGGAGTCTTTCTATACCTGAATGAGCCTGGTTCAATCAGATTCTCTGAGAGGGGTGGCTTTCCTAGTCTGCCCCCTTCCCTCCCCAGAACCCCGGCATCAGTTAGATGAGGTGTACCTTATCTGTCAGGCTTCTACTTTAATAATACTGGGAGAAGTTCCTTTATTTCAAGACTTTATAAATAGAACAAAAGTGGGTAGTTTGACTGAATGAACCTCTCATACAGGATCAACTATACGGCACACTAAGCAGTTAACCTAAGTATTAGCAACTTTAAAACACATTACGAATCACATACAGGGCTGTTCTTGTTTTAACCCTTATCCCTCTTTTAGGAATTGGTGCACAGGTGCTGAAGCAAGGATGACTAAGAGAAAAGTCTTTGTTCTGTCCCTGTCCTGACCCTCTTCATTTTCAGCCATCCTGTTTTTATGACATGCATTAATCATCTTCTGGGGACTATATGGTTTAATTTACCATACTGATCCTTTATCAGCACTTCCCTTTTAATGGCAGAATGTATCAGGTCCTGGGCTGCAAATAATCAAGGTTCAAAGTTCAGGTTTTCTGCTCACCAGCTGTGTGAAATGTAAAAAATAAACCTCTCTGTGCCTCAGTTTACTTGTCTGTAACATGGAGATAGTAATATCTGTCTTATGGGACAGATTATTGTAGGGATTAAACGGGTTGGTATGTGTAAGAGGTTATAACAGTCCGGTTTAGCATGGGCACTATATACGTTTTAGCTGTTTATTCACCAAACTGTGAACCACCTAAAGGCTACTGATAACCAGAGGTCTGGATAGCATGGGCCCACGGAGGAAAACATGTAAAAGAAACAAGGAAAAGCGGTGTGGAATAGAGCTCTATGGCTCAAGTTGTAACTCCTGTGGGATTTCTTTTCTGTGAAGAAATTCTTTCGTGGGTGTAAAGATGTTTCTGAACTCTCTTACCTCCGCACAAAAGTGTGTCCTCGGTGCCTAAAACAAGGCTGAATATAAAACGGACACTCAGTAGATGTTTCTGGAAGAAAAATTACTGATAATATGGGTGGAATATGGACCATGGGAACAATTCTCCTATCCTTAGGCCTGGCTCTAATTTCTTTCTATAATCTGGGGAATGTGAAACTCAATAGTTGAGATCAAATTAAAAGTTTGGAGAACACTTTTGGAAGTCTTGGAGGGGGCAGGGGCCTGCAGGCAGAGGTGTAATTCCAACAATTTGACCAAATGTGAATGTCATAAGCAGCAATCAACACAGGACCCGGCTTGAGAGGCTGTTGACATTCTGTGTAATTACCGCAAGTGCACCCTGGGTAACCCACGTTATTGTAAACTGCATTTCCAACACTGTATGGCATTAAATTAAAACAACCGAAAAAAAAGCAATGAAGTTATAGCCATTAGCACAGCTGAATTGGAACTCCTAGAAAATGTCAAGGAGATCTTAATTGTACTTTATATAATGGTCTCCTAGGCTAATAAGATATGATCTAAAACCATTAGGTATGAGAAGGTAAACATTTTAAGAGCACTTTTTTTGCCAAAAGGCTCTTCATCTCTGTTTGACAACTCTCGCTCGGCCTTGAAGTAAAGCATTGCAGTGTTCTGAAAGAACAGATATTGTTTGTGACAGAGGCCGTAGGGCCCTGTGGTGTTGGAGAGTACTCAAAGATAATGTATACAGAGCAAAGCTGTCTATAAATCTGATTCTTAAGTCACCCATCACCGTTCCCCACCTCCCACCCTGGCAGAGGGGTGGGCAGGTATGCTCTAAAAGCTATTCCCCTGTCACGTATCGTGCAAAACCCAAATGCTGGGAAACACCCATTATTCTGACAAGCTTCAGAACACATAAATCTATTTAACCTTATAAATGACTGAGATTCATTCTCTCAAGGTCGGAATCTTGCCAACAAAGAGCCATATATTCGTGTCTTGTTTTTTTCAATGAGCTTCTGAGCTAAGACAGTGGATCCTTGAATCTCTGTAGCTGTCAGAGATTTTATGGAGTCTCTGCTCTCGATTATTGATAGAAGTCACCAGCGATCAAATCTACAGGCCAATGTGACTCTGCCCCTTGAACTCCAAAGTCTTGTCTTCTATTGATATTTCTGGTTCAAGGAGCACACGTTTTACCTTAGTTCATCTTTTTCATTGATTTCATGTTAAAATAACATGAAGAAATGTCATCTACTCATCACCAAGACTTATGTGTAAGTAAGAAGTAGGCTCCCTTCTACCTAACCTACCATTCTGCTAACAAAAGGGAGTAGCTGTTGACTACCCCTAAAGAGGGAAATATGTGAACAAAAAGAACCAAAAATTAATATATGTTTGAATTTTACAAGTGTGTCCAGTTAAAATTCACTACGTGAAAATCCAATTACCAAGGTAGAACTTGACTTAGTTACTCCGGTTGGAAACTGTGAGTGGTTACAATTTGCAATTTGGTTCTGTTTGTAAACACAGCTTAGAAATCATTGTTCAGACCTGAGGGTTTTGGTTCCAGTTTGTCTCAGTCTTGTGTGTGTTCTGGCAAACGACCTAATGCTTCTTTATACCTTTGTTTCTCTATTTGTCCAGGGGAGAACATTACCACTAAGTGAAATTTGTATAGTGCTTTGGGACACCTGCACAAATTGTGCCATTTCAAATGGACTTTAAGATGGTCTTTGCTTAATCTGCTGCAAAAACAGAATAATACTGTCCTTAACGCTGGTTGGGTCGTGTTTACTAAAGTGCGTTTGTCTCATTAAACATTAGCCTTTCAGGATTAGATGTTACATGAAACAGCCTACTTTTGTCAAAGACATTTCTGAAACCCTAAGGTAAACAAAGTTAAACAAAGGCCTTGCTACAGGACTTCTCAGAGCCTTTAATATGCTAATGAGAAATATGAATCTCCTAGATGGGTATGGTATGGGGTGTTCCCCAGACTTATTTAACAATAGTATTTTGGTGGAGAGAACTTTTCTTTGGCGGCTCAGAGAGAAGCTTTTGTGAAATGCTTGGCAGAAGAATAAGCACCATGAATAAGTGCAATTCAAAAAATGTTAGAGAGAAGCACAGTGTTGAAAAGCATCTCTGTTCTTTTACTATCATAATAGAAGCTGCCTTAGTTGACATGCACTTAACTCACAGATCAGCTTTTCATGACTGTAAAACATGCTGGTTGGGGCTTCCCTGGTGGCGCAGCGGTTGCGCGTCTGCCTGCCGATGCAGGGGAACCGGGTTCGCGCCCCGGTCTGGGAGGATCCCACGTGCCGCGGAGCGGCTGGGCCCGTGAGCTGTGGCCGCTGAGCCTGCGCGTCCGGAGCCCGTGCTCCGCAACGGGAGAGGCCACAGCAGAGGGAGGCCCGCGTACCACAAAAAAAAAAAAAAAAAAAAAAACATGCTGGTCGAATCATATTGGATTGCTGGTTTCGTAGGTCAAAAAATGATGGAACACCAGCATTTTCAAGTATTTCTACCTAATATCAATGACCCTGGTAGATTGAACCATGGGGCTACTGGGCTACATTCTAGTATGTCTGCAAATTTCTGCTCCCACCAGTTGAATTATGTTGACCAGAATCAACTGTATTTGTTCCTAAACATTTTATGACAGTTGTGCTTATTCCTGTAATTGCATAATTTAATTAGATATGATGGAAACCCAGAGAATATGAATACGACTGTAAAAAGAAAGTTGGTGGATTCTGTGAAAACTAGATCGAATGCTTCGTCAATGCCCATGGTGAGATTTAAAAATTGCTTTTAACTGAGGCTTAGGTGAGATATTCTAAAAGTTTGGGGTGGGGGAATCTTAAAGTTGTAGAGTGCATTGCATTTTAAGTGATTTTTAATCCTCTCTGTACATCAAAGAAACTGAAAGTGGAAATTTAGTCTGATATGTTTTGGGCATGGTTTCTGGGAAGAAAGAATCAGAATTCCTATCAGAAGACCTCTACTCAAAGAAGTGACTTTGATCCTATGTCAAAAGACTGATGAATATAGAGGGATTATATCCAAATATTTTAATAATTGGTATGGTTTTGACACTGATCAATCAGAATAAATGTCTGTCATAATCAGAAAGGAATCTCAAACTTAAACAACTGCACATGCCGGCTGAACGTCAGCTGTGCCTACAAATGTTTTAGGTTAAAATATAACATTTTCATAGTTTACATCATTTTAAAACAATGCCTTCTTTTAGACAAATATTTTGATTATCCAGCCAAATGCTACTCCTGGTTGACTCAGGAGAAGACTTCTCTTGAATTACTACTGCTCTCGACAGTAAGAGGAACTAGTCTAATACAAGGTACTTTCGACCTACGTCATTCTCTTTAATGATCAGGAACTGGAGTAAAGAAAGTTGGCTCCTGTAAGCAAATGTCCTGGAAGAAGCAGGCGGAGGATTTAGAAATCAGAATTTAATGATAGAAATCATTTCCTTGTTAATCATTTGGTGAATGGAAAAGGTCACAAAAAGGGGGAAAAAAAAGATTTGGAACCAGAATTCCAGGTTTGGGTAGAACAATCAGAATATGTGCTGCCAGAGGCATTTCCTGACAAGGATGAGTACTCAGTTGGAGGAAATTGGGGGAAATGGGGGGTAATTGTACTAAGTGACTGCCCCTGTGTCCCTCACATTCTAACCATTATTAATGCTCTAGGGTAGATGGAGGGCTATCTAGCCACATCTCAGAACCACCATCCTGCAGCTTAACCAGTACAATATGAGGCTTAGAAATCAGGATTAAATCTAGACACAAAGAAGAAAACTACCACAACGAACTCTCTCAACTGACAAAAACATAAGACGGTCTATCCATAACTATCAGTTTTTAATTAGCTGGAAATAATATAGTTGAGAGAAATTCCAGTGCTCTTTGAGGCAGTAAAACAAGTATAAAAATAACGATTTTGTTAAATAAAAAATATTATGCTTATGTCAAGGCTTAATTTTTCTTCAATGGCACTCCTTTGAAATCAGTCATCTCTTCTTCTGAAATATCAGTTACTGTTAATCTGTGTCTGGAGAAAATCTGTGAGTTAGAAGCTACTATTGCCATCTGCAAGCGGCTACTGGCATTGTCACTTAGTATCGAATGCCTAGCTGTGTACTGGGATCATCTGGGGGCTTCAGACAAGTACTGACACCAGGGGCCACCCCCAGAGATTCTGAATCAAGTGGTCTGAGACGCTGCTGAGGCATCGGATTTTTTTTTTTTTAACATCTTTATTGGAGTCTAACTGTTTTACAATGGTGTGTTAGTTTCTGCTTTACAACAAAGTGAATCAGTTATACATATACATGTGCTCCCATATCTCTTCCCTCTTGCGTCTCCCTCCCTCCCACCCTCCCTATCCCGCCCCTCTAGGGGGTCACAAAGCACAGAGCTGATCTCCCTGTGCCATGCGGCTACTTCCCACTAGCTATCCACCCTACGTTTGGTAGTGTATATATGGCCATGCCACTCTCTCACTTTGTCACAGCTTACCCTTCCCCCTCCCCACATCCTCAAGTCCATGATCTAGTAGGTCTGTGTGTCATTCCCGTCCTACCCCTAGTCTCTTCGTGACATATTTTTTTTCTTAGATTCCATATATATGTGTGAGCATAAGGTATTTGTTTTTCTCCTTCTGACTTACTTCACTCTGTATGACAGACTCCAGGTCTATCCACCTCATCACCTCAAGTGTTGTCTGTGGACCAGCTGTGTTCACCTGGAAACTTTTAAGAAATACTGGAAATCAGATCCCATCCTAGACCCACAGAGAATCTGAACCTGCACTTTCGCAACGCCACGTGAATTCGTGGCATATGAAGGTGGGAACATCTAGAAAACTGTTTCTCAAAGCATTGTCAGAGAACCTCCATTAGAAGCACCTGAGGTATTTATTTCTTTAGTTTAATAAAATGCAGATTTTTTGGCCCCAGTTTAGCTCTTGAATGAAGATCTCTGCGGGAGAGGGGGGGTTTTGGCTGGGGGAGGGACAGGTGGCGTGGGATGCGAACCTGAGGAAGCAAAGCTTAACAATCACCCAGTAAGGACTTTTATGCGTGTCTAAACTGAGAGCCATCTGGTGGGGGAAATAGGGAGCGGTTTGTAAAGGGTACACGTTTTCAGCTGTAAGATGAAGAAGGCCTGAGGATTTATTGTAAAACGTGGTGACTAGAGTTGATAACATTGCATTGCGTGATTGAAATTTGTTAAGAGAGTAGAATTTAAATGTTCTCACCAAATAAAAAGGATAACTGTGTGGGGTGATGGAGGAGTTAATTAACTGGTTGGGGAAAGTCCTTTTATGATGTATATTTATATCAAATCATCACATTGTACACTTTGTATATCTTAACAACTTTGTCAATTATACCTTAAGAAAGCTGAAAAAAGGAATAAGTAAACTGAGAGCCAGCATTTTAGAGAATACGTCTTGAGACTTTCTGATAACGCTGACGTCTGGATCTGAAAGGCGGTGGAAAGGGTTGGAAGCAGGACAGAGAGTACCCGCTGTATGAACAAGTACAGGTCCTCAGTCGTGAAGCAGCCCCCTCTGCTTCCAAAGTCGCAAAGAATGCGATAAAGAAGATGCTCAGGGCTTCCCTGGTGGCGCAGTGGTTGAGAGTCCGCCTGTCGATGCAGGGGACACGGGTTCGCGCCCCGGTGCGGGAGGATCCCACGTGCCGCGGAGCGGCTGGGCCCGTGAGCCATGGCCGCTGAGCCTGCGCGTCCGGAGCCTGTGCTCCGCAACGGGAGAGGCCACAATAGCGAGAGGCCCGCGTACCGCAAAAAAAAAAAAAAAAAACCCCGAAAAACAAACAAACAAAAAAGAAGATGCTCAGAGCATCAGTTCTTGGGGAATTTGTGTCTACTCTTTCTAGGAACAAGTCAGATTTCAGGGGATAATCTACGATGCTCACGTACCTTTCTTTCTTTCTTTTTTTTTTTTTTCTCTTTTTTTTAAATTTTTCTTTCGTTTTTTTTACAAACCCTTGTGTCGAGGGCTGACTTTCACCACTTACCTTTCTTTAAGCACCAACAGTTAGCTGAGGGTTGGGATCACATCCAGTGCTTTTCTTCCCCATCAGAATTTAAATTAGCCATTCTCAGAAATAAAGTTTGTGGTTGGAGACCCGAGAACCTCTTGTAGAAATGATTGACACAAATTGTCTAAACATTCTTTTTCTACTCATACCCCAATTAAGTAAGTTCTGGCTGTGTTTCTAAATACAGAACAAGGAGCACCCTTCTATGACAGCTACTCTTACACAACCACGGAGGTAGCACGAATCACACAACAGTTCTGGCAAAGAACAATTCTATGCAGTGCAAGTCTTAGATAGCATAGTATTGGCTTTTCACACGGGTGTTAATGTCCTCTCCCAATATTATATACTGTCTCCCAGACTAAAAAGAATTCTACTGTGGCCTTTATTTATTCTAGTCATTCAGGTGCGTATATATCAGCTCACGGTCATTATCATGGGTCTAGGCAGGACCTTATTTTGTTTTTGTATTAGTTTGCTAGGGCTGCCATAAGTAAGTACTACAACGGAAATGTATTGTCTCGCAATTCTGGGGACCAGAAATCTGAAAACAAGATGTTAGCAGGGTCATGTTCTTCCTGAAGGCTCTAGGTGAAGACGCTTCTGTCTCTTCCTAGGTTCTGATGGTGACTGTCAATCCTTGGCATTTCTGGTCTGTAGAGGTATTGTTACAATCTCTCTGTGTATCTTCACATTGTCTTCCCTCTGTGTCTCTCCGTCTCCCTTCTTATAAGAACACCAGTCATATCGGATTAAGGGCCCAACATACTTCAGTATGACCTCATCGTAACTAACTACATCAGCCACGATCCTTTTTCCAAATAAACTCACATACTGAGGTCCAGGAAGGACATGAATTTGGAGGGGTCCTATTCAACCCAGTTCAGTGTGGTGTTGTTTTTAAGTTTCATTATTTATTATTGTTTTTCTCCTTTATCCTCCCTCCCATTCTCTTTCATCCCTATGGATGGCAACATTTAATTATATTTTATACATATCCCTCTCCCGTTCCCCTTTCCTCCTTTAGATAATAAGTATGCCTCCTCGAAAATGCGGTGTTACATTTATGCCAACGGAGTCTTTAAACGGAAATAAATGGAGCTGTGCTATAAACCTCATTCTGTTTCATATTTATTTTGCTCATTATTTTATGTTTGTGACCTTCCATGTTGATATCCATTTAGTTAATTTCTTCTCATTGCTCCATATTCCATCATCAGCAAATACCATGGGTAAGCATACAGACCCCTAGTGATAGACATCTAGGTTACTTCCAACTCTTTGCTGCCACAAACCACCATAGATTGCAATCATCACTCTCATCTGCATCTCCTGTGGACTTAAGGAGAAGTCTCTGGGACATATGCCAAAAGTAGGATTCCCCTGCTGTGTTAGCATTGGTGTTAGCATATTTAACCTCACTGGATTCTAACAGAGTGCTATGCAAAATGGCAGTACCAACTCACAGTCTCAGCAGCAATGGCTGAGAATTTCCATTCTCTTCCTTACCTATAACCAAATTCAACTTTCTAAATTGTGTCCATCTGATTGTGAAAAGGGGTATCTCACAGTTTTTTTTAACGTACAGTCCTCCAGTTACTAGTGAGGTTAAGCCAGTCAGCATTCCTTCCTCTGAATTGCTCATTTGTATCCTCTCCCCATTTTTCTATGGGATACTTTGCATTTCTCTTGCTAATTTTCAGGAGCCCTTTATATACTCTACATATAATCCCTTCCTTCCTTTTCAGATATCTCTTTCCCCCCATTAACTTTGCCTGTACGCTCCCTCCTTGAGCAGAAATCTTTAATTTTGCTGCAACCAAATCCACTAGTTCTCCTTTTGGTTTGGTCTTTGAGATTTTGTTTCAAAACATCCTCCTCATCTCCCCCACCCACTATCATGAAAATATTCTCAGACATTTAGTTTTCTCAGGTTTGAGTTTTCCATTCACATGTATATATTTATAATTAAATTTGATTTAAGCTATTTAAAACCCTTCTATGACTTTCACATTATTCAGAATAGAGTTTAAAATTCTTCTCATAGTGTGTTGCCTCTTGAAAATTCCCCAGAATTTTCTAACTCATCTCTCAATGCTTCCATCTCTTCACATCTGAATTCGCTGAATTGCTCACATGCCTCTAAGCTTGTTACACATTCTCTGACCCTCTGGATTTTGCATGTGTTTTTCTCTTGGCCTGGCATACTCTCGCCACAGCTTTACTGAACTGATTCCCACTAGTCCCTCAGGGCTGGGCTCAGACGTCCCCTCTTTCAGGAAGTCTTCCTAGACTCCAGGACAGTATTAGACAGGCCCCTATGTGCTATCCATCTCTGGTCATATCATATCACACTAAAATGTGACTATCTGGATACCTGTCTGTTTCTACCACTAGATTATAAGTGATTTGGGAGAATAGATGGGGTCTTAATTATGTGCAGACTTACATGTTCTTATATCCACAGTGCCTAGCCTATTGCTTGGCAGATAGAAGGAAATAATAAATAATTATAGAGTTAAAGACTGAATAGTTTCCTGACTCAGAAAATTTGACTCATGTTTCCTCTATGGACAGAACTGCCTTCTTACCTTTTTTTTTTTTTTTTTTTGGCGGTACGCGGGCCTCTCACCGCTGTGGTCTCTCCCGCCCGTTGCGGAGCACAGGCTCCGGACTCGCAGGCTGAGCTGCCGAGGCTCACGGGCCCAGCCGCTCCGCGGCATGTGGAATCATCCCGCACCGGGGCACGAACCCGTGTCCCTTGCATCGGCAGGCGGACTCTCAATCACTGCGCCACCAGGGAAGCCCCTTCCTTCTTACTTTAGAGTATATTTATGAGCAGATAAAAGTTTGCTCTAAGTCATCTTTCCTGGCATAATAAATATATTACCGGGAATTCCCTGGTGATTCAATGGTTATGACTCGGTGCTTTCACTGATGTGGGCCCGGGCTCGATCTCTGGTTGGGGAATTAAGATCTCACAAGGCACCTGGCGTGACCAAAAAAAAAAATATATATATATATATATATATATATATATAGATAGACAGATAGATAGATATAGTTATAGATATAGATAGATAGATAACCTTAAGGCTCTTAAATAATTCTCCTTTTCTCCCCTCAGCACTCCTTGGTTCCTAGTGTCTTGACCATCTACCAAGAACCATACAAAAGGTACAATCTTCCAGTTATAAAATAAGTAATCCTAGGGATGTAATGTATAGCATGGTGACTACAGTTAATAATACTGTATTGAATAATTGCTAAGAGAGTAGATTTTAAAAGTTCTCATCACAAGAAAAAGAATTGGTAACTAACTGTGGTGATGGATGTGAACGAAACTTATTGTGGTGATCATTTAGTGAAATATACAAATATTGAATCATGTTGTACACCTGAAACTAATATAATGTTATAAGTCAATTATATCTCAATTAAAAGAAAAAGGACTATTCAGTTTCTGCCATAATGTAGGGAAACTTTTCTTCCTACCTGTGGTAGCCTGACCATAAGGCTCACTGCCCTAAGAAAAAGGAAGTATTGACAATAAAAGGAGTTCTGAGTACTCAGGAGGAGGAGGTGGAAATCCCATACCCTCTCTTCCAAGAGGGAGTGAGAAAAGGTGGGGCAGAGATAGAGGAAATAAGTAGTCAACGGCCAATGCTTTGTCCTTGGGGCCAAAATCTTGCAGAGTGTATTAATCTATAGCTATGTAACAAATTAGCCCCAAACTTGGTGACTTAAAACAACAAACTTTTATTTCCATGAGTTAGGAATCTGGGCCGTCCTTTTCTGGGTCCTCTGGCTCCAGGTCAAGATGCTGGTCGAGGGTCAGTCATCTGAGGGTTCAGCTGAGGGAGGATCCACTTCCAGGCTCACATACATGGTTGTCGTAGGATACAAGGGATTTGTGGTGTGTGTGTGTGTGTGTGTGTGTGTGTGTGTGTAGGTGCAGGCTGTAGTATTCACTGGGAAAGTCAAAGTAGGCCTCATTGAGAATATGAAACTTAAGCAAAGAAGTAAAGGAGATGAGGGAGTGCCAAGGACATATCTGGGGAAAGTACATTTTAGGCAGAGGAAACAACTAAGGCTTAAAGACAGGAGTCATTATACATATATATATTTACATTTATATATTTGTATTTTTATAACTATATATAAGACAGGAGTCATTTATAGAATACATATGTGTGTATGTACGTGTATATATGTGTGTGTGTGTGTATATATGCAGCCATTGAACATGCTCTAACCCACAAACAATTGTGATTTATTGGGTCTAGTGTTAGAAATGTCCTTCTGTATACAAGGCATACAGAAAGACAAACATGGAATAGCAAATCTTTCTAAAGTCTCAGTAATGACAATGGGTTGTTTAAAATATAAAAGTGTGTATTTCAATGAAGAATAATATGGACTGTGATACCAAACTGGGAGGGAAAATGTCTTAGTCAGAATAGGCTAGGTAAGTCTGCATTAACAACAAATCTTGAAATCTCAGTGGCTTAGTGCAAAAAGAAAAAAAAAACTCTTCTTCATACAAAAGGATGCTTCCATCTCACCAGGACAGGTCCCTTCAAATAATGGCTCAGCAATGGAGGCGGTTTCCATTTTATGGTTCTGCCATCTTGATATGGAGTGTCTACGAACTTTCCAGAGCAGGCAAAAAGAGAGTACTTGGAAAACTCACAATATTTTAATCCGTGTCCTAGAAGTGCGTGTGCTTAAGCTCATTGGCCAGAACTAGTCACGTGTCCCAACTTAACCACGAGGGACATTGAAAAATGCATTCTTTCTGTGTGCTCAGGATAAGGGAAAGGCATGGGCATAGTGAAAAATGTATTGTCTCTGATAGAGAGGAGAATAAATCAGACAGTGTCTGAGTTCATAGCACTGCTGGGAAGGTTAACCTTAAGTCCTGAATGGAAATCATTCTAACCAGCTTTCAAGAGATAGGTTTTGAAATAAAAGTGTTTTTTTTCCTTTGTTTTGTTCTTTAACTTTCTAGGTTTCTTGCTTCCTTCTTCCTCTAATTTTAATGAAGTCTTCTGGCCATTGATGGCTCATTTTCCCTCCTTCCAAAGGTACTGAGCACACAATCCACAATCAACAAATTCACAAACTTATTGACTGAAGGGAAAAAAAACTTTAAACTCAATCAATCCTGACACTTGTTAGTTTTATTAAAGATTTGATGAGGAAAGAGATAAAAGAATAAATGAGTAGAAAGTTCCGCTAACAACCAACGACTTAATTTATTCATCTTTCATCCTCCCCCTAAATAGCCATAATTAAGGGTTGACGATGTCATCACCTATAAAAATAACCTCGATTGGTGTCTTCCTTTCAACTTTGCAAAGTGTGCTACATCTATTATCTCACTATATCCTCACTCCTGTGAAGACAGCAAAGCAGGCATTATCCCTATTTTGCAGATTAGAGAATTAAAACGCAGCAATGTTACGTGAGCTGCCTGAGATCCAAGACAGGTCCTGACGTTGTCACCGGAAACCAGATCTCCTCCCTTCCTGTGCTATGCTTTTCCCCCACTAGAACATAGAGGTGTCTGCAAATGGTGATCCGTAGAGGCAAGAAAACGTCTCCTTTTTAACCTTCTACACGGAGAAATCCAAGTTGGCCATAATAATGTAATGAGAGCATAATTTTAAAAAACTTCATCCCAGTGCATGCCATTCTATAAACTGTTGTGGATGTGAGTGGAAAATAAGGTTTAGGAACGTTTTCCTCTTAAGAACCAGATAGTGAATGTTTTAGGCTTTGCGGTCATATGCTCTTCATTATTTTTTTACTCTAGTTTTAAAATGTAAAAAGTCTTTTAGCTCACAGGCTGTTCACAAATAGGCCATGGGATTTGTCCCACAGGCACTGTGACTATTTGTCCACAGAAGGTTCACAGCGACCACGCACGCAACTGACAACTGCACCGTAAACTTGCTGTCGTTGCCTAGGGTGACCTGCTGGGAAGTTTTCTTGAAGGTCACGAATTACCCACCTTTTGGTGAGATAAGCCACTTTTTCTCTGAGTTTCTTGCTCTGCCAGGTGACATGCAGCGTGTCCCTTCTGGGGCATTGCTGGATCTGTGACTTGGTTTTGTGAACTATATTTTGAGCTCCCCTCGCAGTTGGGGGCCATGGGCCGTGATGTTCCCTTCCTTCACCAGAGAGCTGAACTTCTGCTGCCCGTTCGCTTATGCTGGGCATCTCCAAAGTGCCCCTCCCACCTCATTTTATAAACTTGTGCCTTATTTTTCCTCTTCATTGTCTCTTGTGAAAGCCAAAGACGGTGAAGTTTGGGGTATCTAGGAGGTTAGTCAAGGACATTGACATAACCCAGGTGATCATTAGAAGCCAGAGAGCCTTTTAGAAATTACTAATCTCAGACGATCTAGGCATGCCTCCCTGCATGAACTGCATTAATGCTCAAATGCTCTGCTATGGAAATCAATCTTTTTTTATACATGTCTCCTAATGATTTTTTAAATTTTTTAATTTTTTATAAAAAAGAATATTTTATGGGCTAGATTATGGGCTTTCTTGGTAAATATTTTGTGTGAACTTTATTTTTTTTAACATCTTTATTGGAGTATTATTGCTTTACAGTGGTGTGTTAGTTTCTGCTGTATATAAAAGTGAATCAACTGTACGTGTACATATATCCCCCTATCCCCTCCCTCTTACGTCTCCCTCCCTCCCACCCTCCCTATCCCACCCCTCTAGGTGGTCACAAAGCACCGAGCTGATCTCCCTGTGTTATGTGGCTGCTTCCCACTAGCTATCTATTTTACATTTGGTAGTGTATATATTTCCATGCCACTCTCTCACTTCGTCCCAGCTTCCTAATGATTTTTAAATTTTGGCTATTTTTTTTTTCTAGGCAGAACATGCTTTGTTCATTCAACAGAAGTCTTCAATCCACCGTCAGTCAGGCACTGTATTCGCTGCTGGGGCACAAAGAGAATTGAAACGTGATATCTTTCTTTGAAAGAAATAGAGGCATACGTGGGCTGTTAAAATACAGAATAAGTACAAATATAGAGCTTTGCACGGGGAGCCACGGGAGCATGGAAAGAGTCTTAATTCTTCATGGGGAAGAAACAGCTAAGGAAGATGTCAGAAAGTAAGTGATGTCTGAGCTGAGTAGAAGAGAGAATGAGAAAAACGGTCAAGACAGAGGGGATAACGTGTACAGAAATGTGGCAGAGGATGATGAGATCGGGAACTATCTAGAGCTTAATGTGCCTTGTGCATGTGGCGTCTGTGAAGGAGGGATGGGTGGTCAGGTACAAAAGTAGAAATGTGTCGGAATGTACTCCATGCGCCAGTAAAAAGTTTGTTAATCCTGAAGGCAATGGTGAGCAATCGCGGCAAAGCAATGGCACCATAAGCTGTGTGGTTTTGAAAGCCCTCTTCGGCTCTGATGTGGAGGTCCAGCTGATGAAATCTAAGTCTGGAGCGGGAGGTGATTACAGTTGTCCAGCAAAAGATATGGTCAATGTCAGTGTTATGGCAATAACCAAGGGGGTGGCGAAAGGGAACAGGTTCAAGAGATGATTAGGAAACAACAGCACTTGGTGACTGATTGTGAGTGTGAAATAGGGAAAGATCCAGAACAATCCCCAGGTTAATGGCTTGGAAACTGGGAAACGATGCTGTAATCCAACAACACTGGAAACACTGAGAGGAGTAAGGAGGAAATGAGGAGGCCAGATGATTCATTACATTTTAGACATGCCAGATCCAAAAATCCTCTGGGATGTGCAAGTGAGGCTGCTCAGCATACAGTAGGAAAAATCGGTGTGAAGGTCAGGGATAGTGACTCGGCTGGATATATTTGGGAAACATCAGTAACTAGTTGTTGGCTGAGGCCAGGGGTTTAGATGTGATTGTCCAAGGACAATCTGGAGCTTGAGAAATAAACAGGAGCAAGGATAAAACACCGAGGAGTCTCAGCTTTTTAAGATGCAAGAAGAGCCTGCAGTAGCATTAGGGGATCAGGAAGGAATGGTCAGAGAGAGAGGAATGTAATTGGAACTGTGTGCCATTACGGAAGGCAGGATTGGAGAGACTTTGAATCTAGTGAGATAAGAATAAAAAAAAAACCCTTGATTTTATGTAGAAAACAAGAAGTCACTTATTGAAAACAATCCAGTAAAGTGGTTAGTAGTAGGAGCGAGATTGAGTGATTTGACTAGTGACTTGACCATTAAAGGAGATAATATTGGATGTAAAGTCTGTAAAAACACCTCACTGTAAAGAGGTATGTGAATATAGAGGAGACTTTATTAATGTATAATTAATACATTAATAAATGGACTTGGAACTATTCTTTGAAATAATTAATCCCTCTATATTTAATTTCCATGCCTCAGAGATAATAGACCATAAACAATAGAAGCAACAGATTCATGATAGAAGCTACAGCAACCCCTTATCCTCAACAGAAATCCTCTCTACAACTCTATCCATACTCTGCAGGAAAATCATTACCTTAAAAACACTCCTGTCCTTTTACTGAATAACTCTAATTATTAGAGGCCCTATCAGGATTTTCTGTTTTTTTATGTCCTGGGGGCCCTTCGCAGCCCTGGACAGTACACAGACCTTCCTTTCTTGCCTGTGAGCAGACCTCACACACGACCCCTGTCACCAGTCACTCGTTCCCTGGGATCTTCCCATTATTCTTGCCCTGGAGTTTGAGGATCAAGAAACCATATCCTTGGCTCTCCTTTACTTGCCCTTTTCAAAGGTTATCACATAGGCCCTTTGTGATTTCAAGGGTTTGGGAATCCTTCTGCTAAAACATGATTGAAAACAACAACAACAAACATGGGACATTTTCAAAGCTTCAGAAGTCTTAGAATTAAGATCTTTGGTTGATGTGAGGTATTAAGCGAACCTCATCCCTCTATGCCTATATCGGGGCTCGCTAAGTCACTTCTTTCATATCTCTTCCTCCTAATTCCATGTCCTCGTGTTCTCCATGACCTTTCTACCAGGAGGACTCAAAGGTAACGTCAAGCTAGGTCTAGAGACCTCCCTTTGTAACGTCTCTGAGCACACACAGGCTAAGTGACCCCCATTCCATTGACCTCACCCCTCAAGGAAATGATCACCTTTGTGTATTCCCTCACAGATGTTTCCCATGTAGAGCTGAAATACAGATCTTCATTCTAAAATACAAATACATTCCATCCTTCCCGGTTTAATCTCATTTGTTAATTTGACAATCTTATATTCTTCTGTAAGTCTATAGACCAGAGCAGGACCAAGGTAAAAGGCCTGTGGTATGAAAGGGGAGACCATGTTTCCATATCATATTCAATTCACTAATGTGTTTTAGGAAAAGTCATTCACAAGTTATGGACCTACCTCAATATTTGATAATTCAGTTTCCATTTTATCATTGTGTTCATGAGGTATTGTGAGAAATACTTTGCCGAATCTCAGATACATTATGATGAGGAGATGGTGTGATGGTTACAAGTATGGGATCTGAAGCCAGATATGCTGGTTTTGAACCTGGTGCTTTGATTTACTAGCTTTGTGACCTTGTGCTAGTTACTTAACCTCAGATTTCTTACCTATACAATGAGGGTAATATTAATATCTCATGGGATTTTCTTATAGAGTTTTCATGAGGATTAGATAAAAATAATCCACATAAAGCATTTAACTGTGTCTGATAGATAGTAAGTATTCAATACATGTTAGCTTTTTAAAATGCAAAATGGTAGCTCTCCAGTGGGGCAGTGGGAGAATATTGAATAATCAAAATCTCCGTGTGGGTGATGGGGACAGAGACTATACTTTGCAAAAATCCTATAGTTGATTCTAACATACCACTCCTTCATCATGGTGAAGAATAAATGAGATTTAGTTTTCTTCTTTTCAGCTGTATTGTCGTTAAAATGAAAAGAAATCTGACTTAATCTGTATGGGCTGAAGTGTATCCCCCGAAATTCATCTATTGAAGTTCTAAGCCCCCAGTGCCTTAAAACATGACTGTATTTGGACATGGGATCTTAAAGAGGTAATTCAGTTAAAATGAGGTAATTAAGGTAGACCCTAATTCAATACAATGGGTATCCTTTTAGAAGAAGAGGAAATTTGAACACTGACCAGTATGGAGGGTGGACCATATGAAGATACAGGGAGAAGAGAGCCATTTGTTAGCCAAAGAGAGAGTTCTCAGAAGAAACCAACCCTGCTAAACCTTGATTTCAGATTTCTAGGCTCTAGAATTATGAGGAAAAAACATTCTTGTTCTTGACTTATCACGCAGTCTATGGTACTTTGTTATGGCAGCCCTAGCAAACTAATCCATAATCTAATAGAAACATTGATTTCATTCTGGGACTAGGGCATTTTAAAGGGTATCCAATGTTGGGAGCAACCAACATTTCTTATGGATGCTTCCAGAAATATTCTATATACATCCATATATATCCTTTCTCTTCTCCCCTCCTTTTTTACCCAAATAGTAACATCATATGAATTCTTTCCTATACTACTATCCTTTCTTTATAAGAATGCCACAATTTCTTTGCTGGGAATTTCCTTTCCTCATCGAGTCATCTCCCCAACTGAATTCTCTGATTTGGGGATCAGAAGTTTCTTTTCTCTCAGTTTTAAAAACTATCCTTTAATAGTCTATAGTGTACACCTAACTTGGCATAGTATGGTGACATACTGCTTTTCCCTCTAACCATCAATAGAAGAAGAAAAGACATTGCCATCCTTGGTAGGAATAAACACCTTTTGGTTCTTGCAGCCCGAGTGTAAGATCTGGTTTTGTACAGAGGTTGTGTTTTAATGTTTTCATAAAAGGCAACATGGCACAATGGAAGAGGTCATGCTTTGGAGTCAGCCAGACTTAAGACCTGGCTCAGCAGCTCTTAAACTGACTCTGACCAAGTTCCTGACCTCACCCCACTGAGTCTCTATTTCCACACTGAAAAGTGAAACTAATAAGTAACTACCTTATAATGTATTTAGAGTGCCTAGTATATCATACTTGCTTTACAAGTATTGATCCTCGTTGTTTTAATGCTATTTTACATGTATTACATTTATATTTTCTCACTCTCCTTTTTTATAATATTCATGGAGCAAATTTCAAATCATTATCAATAAACATTTTTTGTTTATCTATTGTTTAGGCGTCTTATCTAGATGGTAAAGATACAAGGAGAGAAAGATACGCCTCTCTTGCTACAAGGGGATTATAACCTAATTGAGGAGGAAAACATATCCAAAGAACAGTAAGTGGCAGAACCTGGCAGTCATGTTCTGTACTTAGACTAGGAATGAAATAATTTACTGATAAAAATAGAAAGAATAGACTTTTACATGAGAAGGAATGAGGTGAAACCACACTAAATACAAAATGCTGTATTACAATATCTAGTGCTGTTATTCCAAAATTTTGAGTAGCTTAATATTTAGAAGAGAAGGCAATAAACAGAAAATCAATGTAATTAAAACAAAAAAATCCTACTTATTTTTATTTTCTTTTTTCTTTTGCGGTACGCGGGCCTCTCACTGCTGTGGCCTCTCCCGTTACGGGGCACAGGCTCCGGACGCGCAGGCTCAGCGGCCATGGCTCACGGGCCCAGCCTCTCCGCGGCATGTGGGATCTTCCCGGACCGGGGCACGAACCCGTGTCCCCTGCATCGGCAGGCGGACTCTCAACCGCTGCGCCACCAGGGAAGCACCTATTTTATTTTTCTTAAATGAGGAGTATACTCTACAGATTGTTATACTGGGATAAAATTAATTTCCTTTCAAAAAGAACTTAAACTACTGCATTTTTATTCTGCTATATAGAATATAGGAAATTTACTATAGATGCAGCTTAAATTTGGAGACTTTGTTCCCTCTCACTTGAATTCAATGTAGTAAATATGAAACATAAGTAGATGAACAGTTAATGGAAATTCATTTCTTGTTGACACAGCTACATTTCTGTAAACTCTTTCTCATTATTGAAATTATTTGTCCAGGGTCTTAAAAAAAACAAAAAACAGCTGATGACTAAGACAGTACTTACTAAAATAGGAACTAAACAAACCTGCCTTGACCGCATTCGTGAGGTCATTCAATTGAATGATACTGCATAAAACCTGGAACACAAGAGCCCAAATCTCTGAATGTAGCGGGATAATCAGAGTAGAGAATTTATTGTGGGGTGATTCAAAATTGTATCAGAAAAATAATGATCCACCCTTTAATTACTTTCCTTTGTAGTGAGCTTAGATCTGTATCAATGGCTTGTTTTATTCAAGCTCCTTTATTTTTCCTCCTTAAAAAAGACATTATGTGACTATGCAAATACAAGAACTAAGAGAAACTCAGAAGCATTTGGCAGGAAATGTAGAAAGCATGATAAACGTGACACACATTTGGTCTCTGCAAAGACTTGTGCTGTGGCAAAAACTTAACAGGTCATCCAGAATAAGAGTCATAATAAGATCATCATCTTTAGTCTAATTTTTATTGAAGTGTGGGAAAATCATGATGAATATATGAAAATGGAAAAATTGGAGATTATGTACAGATTGGCATTTTTAACTGAATTTTCAGTGTGTCCCTTTGAATGCAGTTATCCAGTAGAGTAGCTTAATTAGTTGCCACTTTTAATCTTTCTCTGGCTTCTCATTGTTGGTGCCAAGTGTTATTACTATTATTGTTGTTTTATTTTTTGCCAAGGAAAATGAGGAAATGGTTTTTAAAAACAAAGGATGCTTTTTAGCTTTTGAAAAACAAAGGATGCTCCAGAAGCAAACCTGAGTTCTCATCCCATGCCAAGCTGGAAAGGACATATGGATGTGAAAGAAAACATCCTTTGAGGGTGGCCTGTGTTGAGGGCACATTGAGATCTGCTAGGGACGTTGCACTTGCAACACTGATGCCACAGACAAATAAAACCACATACTTGGGTGTGGCACCAGACCGAGGCAAGGGCTCCTTTAAATTAGATTCCTCTGAATGGTAGAATTTGTACATGACTTGAAGGACAATCCAGAAACAGCCTAGGTGTTCATACCAATGCGATCGTGGACATAATTCCTCCATGGGATGGCAGGAAAAGTGTCACAGACCTTCTTTAAGGAATTGTGTCTCTGCACCGGGGGCGGGCGGGGGCAGTCTGTCACCCACAGTGGTGAAGTTGCTTTGAAAAGAGTTACGCTGCCATGTTGCCGGGTCGTGTTGTGCCGTCTCATCCCCACCAATGGTAAATTTACACAGGGAATTTCTCCTGTGATTCTGTAGCCTCACTTTATTCAATCCATTGGTAGGTAATGTAATAAAGAATTATGAACATGGGCTTGAGGGGCAGACGGTTTGGGTTTGAGTCCTGACTTTGATGCTTTTTGATTCTGATTCTGTTCCTCAGTTTCCTCAACACTGCCTTTCTCTTTATATTGTTATGAAGACTAAATAAGATAATTCTGCCAAAAGTGGTAGACTGCGAACACATAGTAAGTGCTCAGTAAATATAGGCATTTTTATTGTTATTGGTATATAACAATGACTATACATCATGTTTCATTTAAATGTTCAGAAAGTGGGGTATTTTGTGAATGATCAAGAATCATACAGAAAGTTCTTTTTATCAAAATTCTTATCAATATTACCCAGATCCTTATACAAATGTACTCATAACATCTCGTAAGACTACTACAGTAAAAATAATGTAATCTCTGGTGATAATTTTACAATGCCTCAGGATAGCATTCTGAACACGATTGATTATTATAAAGAACTGAAAAAAGCTATGGGAATTTGGAATCAATCATGCATTGATGCAAATAATCCCCTCGAGGATTTTTTGAAATTTTAATATTATCTTTTGTGAGGTTTTTTTTCCCATTCAACTTGCCTTTAAAAGCAGAAAACAAGATACAAATCCAATTGGATGGTTCCAGTTAGTTGGTTATAGCTAATTGAAATTTCACTGTACTTCTCAAATGATTCATACTTTCTTACATATTCACATCCTTTTTATAAGGCTTTTAAGTACATTTCTCAAAAACTGACATTTGAAGTTGTGCTTGTTTGTTTATAAACTTCTATATAAAAGATGTATGCTTATAAGGCATAGCCAAGATATATGTATTAAGAAATTTAAATACTTTATTTGATAAGCAAGAAAGAATAAAATTAAATAAATTAAAATTTCAACCCAAGAAGCTAGGAGTGTAGCTACAAAATAAATCCAAAGAAAGCAGGGAAAAAGAATTCATAAATGTTAAAGCAGAAAATAATAATAAGTTAGAAATAAATAGGATTTGTAAATAATAAGATCAGTTTCAGTGAAAAGTATAGACAAAGTCTGGCTGTTTTAATCAAGAAAAATGGAAAAACTCATAAATACACAGCATTGTAAGAAAGATGATATAACTATAGACCCATAAAAATTATAAAAGAACACTTCACAATCCTTTGCTAATCTATTCGTAAAACTTGATGAAATATTCAATTATTCCAGGAAATATATAAATTTTAAAAAATGGAAGCATGGAAAAATCAAAACGGCAGCAAAGGAACAAATAACCACGAAAAGAAAGCAACAAAGTTGTCGGAGAATTGCTCTTTTTCCTGTACTTCCCCATAGGTGATATGATAAATTTCTGGAAAATCTTTCTAGCATAAATTATGTTTATGTTAACCAAGCTATTACAGAGCACATAAAAGTACGGACATGGTAGTTCCTTCATTATGTGCAGCTAGCATAACCTGACAAAGATAGCAAGCAGAAATAAGATTATAGGACACAAAGTCACATTTTTTTCTGAGTCCCAAATGCTTGGAATGTAAATAGTAGGGAATCAGAAATTTTTGAACAATTAAATGAATTTATTTTTAACTTTGCCTTTGAATATTTCAATTAGTCATCTCTTTCTGATGCACATACACTCATGAAAGGAGTAGGTTACATACAGATACTGAAGGTTCCTCAGAATTCTCATTCTGCAAAACGTATTCACTGTTCTTGAAGGCGTTTTATTTTTCTCAAGCAAGCACATGACCTTAGGATGTATTTCCTTCTTTGTTCAGTCGGCCAGTTTCTCAAGACCAAACTGCATCCACTAAGTCTTAAAAGTGGACAGAGATCTTCCTTAAGCTCCCTTTTGTCAACTTTCTTCTCTTCACTGATGTAGCCCTTTTTCCTTCCCTGCCTGTCGAGTTCTGTGGTGGCTTCATTTCCTGTCTTTTAGGAAAGCGTAGACTGCACAGTGGCTCTTGCCTATGTTTACTTTTCATCAAAGACTCAAGTGTCTACAGTTGCCAGCATGAAGGAAAACTTAAATCCTTTCCCCCTTTTTCTCCATATTCTTTCCCTCTGTTTTGCCATGTACTTTAACATCTGGGCCAGAGTGTCCCTTCCTGTTTCCAGTGGATCCTAAAAGTGCCTTTCTATCTATTCAGCTCTAAAACTTGCCCTTCTCTCCCTTACAACCATATTTCACATTCTTGTTACCATATGTAATCAGAATAGATGAGCAATACTCTCAATTTCTCTCTTGAATATTGAGAAGAAAAAAATCAATAGGAGTCATTTGATTGGATCAAGCACAGATCTATTCTACATGAAATTCATTGCTGCAGAGGGAAAGGTAAAAGGCAACTTGCATGAAAAATGGCTGAATTTTCTTTCTCTTTTTAAAAAGCATCTTGCTGGAGAACATTTGCCTTAGGCAACAGGCTATGAAGGTTACTATCCCTGGAGTTTGAAGAGCCAATATAATCACAGACTCCAATCATTCAGCAAATCCAGGCACCATAGTCCAAAGAGCTGCTGTTTCCAGTTTCTTTATTTTTCATAAAAAATATGGTCAGAGATTTATTTTAGTAAACAGCTTCTGAAATAGAAATAAAGAAATCTTTCCAATTTGATTCTGATTCTTTGCTTAGTCTGCGATAAAAGCACTCCAAAAGGGTCATTGCTGTTGTTCCTAGATTTCTTCTTAAGTCAGGTTGTCATTATAAAACGAAATCTATTGGGTCAAAATATATTAAATACAAAAAAACCCAGAAAGATTGTGGGAGACTTGCCAAGTGGTTAGATTGCCTACAAAGCAGCAAAAGTACAACTGTGCTTAGCGATAGTTAAAATTTGAAAATATGTATCTGAAAAATGAGTCTGGGGATAAGTTACACTAACTTAACATTTAAAACGTGTGTCAATTAGAGAATAGAGATTCATTGTAATTGAAGAGTTGTGGTTATACCTAAGAACAAAGATCAGAGGCACAGATGAATTTCATACCTATTTAAACCTTAGAAATCAAGTAAGACTCAATATAGTAACTGAACACTCCTCTCTTATATGCTGGTTTGGTTTTTTTTTTTCATAACTTTTGGGGCTTCTTAGAAATTGGGGAGATTGCTGCTCTTTGGCTTTGTTTCAGGAGTGATACTATTTAAAAAAATTCTTTCTTAGGTGCCAGCGATGTTCAAAATAAGCCCTCAGACTCAACAGATTTCCAGTTTGCTCTCGAATGGAGAAGAAGAGGACTGTTCTCTTGATTTTAATATAAGGTTACAAGAGCAGCCATTGCCCACTCACCACCTTATATTTATCCTGCACTCTTTCCCCGAGGCTACTCTCAAGGCTGAGATGCTGCGGGCAGAGTCTCTATGCTGACATAAGCTCTAACTTGGAGATTATGAGGTTCTAACTCCACCAATTTTTTTAATGAGAAAATTCACTTTTTACCCCAATATGATGATAAGTAGAAAATGTGGACTTCCTTCTCTCTTAAGTAAAACCCACCCTGAAAGAGAGCCATAGAGAAGAAGTCCTCTCTAGCCACCCCTCTGTGATTCTCCTTAGTTACTCCATTGGCTCCACTTACAGTTCCTGTGGCCGCTGTTCCCCTCTGTGTGAGCTCCTTTGAGGAATGGTTGATAAAAGCACTTTCTTTTAGCCAATCTTCTGTGGAGTTGTCACTGTTTCTCACTTCCTTGTTTGGCCAAGAGCTGCTGAAACCCTCTGTGAGGATTATCCCACCACATGAAGAGAGCCATCCTTGCTCTTCTGAGCTCACAAGGACCACATAATTCTTAGAAAGAATGTCCACAGTCTTGTAAAGTTGCTCAGAGAAGCAAATCTACATGGTGTTGCAAGATATCACACCATTAACAGCTATCTTTACTCATTTATGATTCTCAGCGGCAGGTCATAGATTCCCTCTCTTTTGTCTTGGGTGAGTTTTGTACTCCCTAAGGATCTCCCTCTAAGGGCAAGGCAAGGGAGAACCCTTCACTTCCTCTTAGAAGTGGTGGACCTCAGGTGACTAGAGTATTTTGCAAACAAAGCACATTCCTCTTCAGACATTCTGCCATAGGACACAGGAACAACAAGTAGTCGAAGCCTAAGAAAATCAGCAGGTATCCATAGTTCCACAGACTCGGTATGCAAAATACATTCTTTACATGCTATGACACCACTTTGTACCCATGCACACGTGTACCCTGCGATGTTTGTCTCTGTGTGTATGTGTAAATGGAAAATATTTACTGTTCAAATCTATATGAGTGTGTGTGTGTGTGTGTGTATGTGGTGATAAATTCCTCAGAAACACCGTTTACTCGTTCTCTCTCTCCCTCATTACAGTTCTAACTAGATCCCAAAATTGAGTCCAAGGTTTACATCTGAGGTCTAAGGCACAAGCAGGGTAGTAAATACGAAATATGGGGACAAGAAGCCTCAGAGTCTACCGAAAAAGCACTGGGCTGAGCTTTGAAAAGAGGTTTAACGTCTGCTGTGTCATGGATATAATTCTGACTTTGATGATTTGGTTTGCTTATCTAGAAAACAGAAATGATGACAAATATCCAGTGGGGCCGTAAATGTACTTGAACTACACTCCAATGTGTAGAGAAAATCCCAATCATCCGTCCCCCAACCGCCTCCCCCTTGGCAACCACAAGTGTTCTCTTGATTTTTTCCTGTAACTGATCTGATTTCCTTCAGAAGTCCCCACAATGTTACGTAGTGATATGATATTACAGACCAATTCAGAAAGTGTTTCTAATTCAATAATTTAAACAGTCTCACTAGAAAAATTCTGTCTCATTCAGACAATATGCATAGACTCTTTTTCTGACCTCTCCTCAGTGGTTGGGACACATAGGAAAGTAGGTTCGAGTGACCTCCTGGTGGTAAAGGGGAGATCAGGATCTCAGTTGCTCTGGGCTAGGCCTGGACTAGAGACAGATGTTGCCTGACTGGTCATTTCTGTGTGTCCCTGCATAGTCTGGGGGTGTCTACTGTTTACTCTTTCTTTTTTTACTTTCTTTTTAAAATTGAAGTATAGTTGATTTACAGTGTGTTAATTTCTGCTGTACAGCAAAGTGATTCAGTTACACATATATATACATTCTTTTTTTATATTCTTTTCCATTATGGCTTATCGTAGGATACTGAATCTAGTTCCCTGTGCTATACTGTAGGACCTTGTTGTTTATCCATTCTATATATAATAGCTTGAATCTGCTAACCCCCAAAATCCCAATCATCCCTCCCCGCCAACCGTCTCCCCCTTGGCAACCACAAGTCTGTTCTCTATGTCTGTGATTCTGTTTCTGTTTCATAGATAGGTTCATTTGTGTCATATTTTAGATTCCACATATGATACCATATGGCATTTGTCTTTCTCTTTTGACTTACTTCATTTAGTGTGATAATCTCTAGTTGCATCCATGTTGCTGATAATGGTATTATTTCATTCTTTTTTATGGCCGAGTAGTATTCCATTGTAGATATGTACCACATCTTCTTTATCCATTCCTCTATCGGTGGACATTTAGGTTGTTTCCATGTCTCGGCTGTTGTGACTAATGCTTCTATGAACATAAGGGTGCATGTATCTTTTTGAATTATAGTTTTGTCTGGATGTATGCCCAGGAGTGGGATTGCTGAATCATATGGTAATTCCATCTTTAGTTTTCTGAGGAACCTCCATACTGTTTTCTGTAGCGGTTGTACCAACTCACATTTGGAGGTGTCTGCTATTGAGGTTTGATGCTGGTGTAACTTGTAGGCTGGTTTCTTGATTTGACAGGTTTGCCACAAATCTTTGAAAACTGGCTCCCCTCACCTCCTTTGTGGTATGTTTGGGATTTCAAACTTATCCTCCAAATCTGTCAACTTTCTAATTCTTGGCTTTGGTACCACTTTGCTACCCACTCCTCCCCTACCCAGAGTAACTCCAACCAAAGTTCTCCATCTCAAATTCTCACCCCTATTCCCACTCTGAGTTCACATGGGAACTTTGGGGTTCTGAATATACCACTTGTGACTTGAGCCTGACTTGTGTGTGTGCAAGGTCTCTCCCTGCACACCCTACAGTGCTGTACCCCAAGATGGCAAATATAGCCTACAAGAAGATTTCCTCTAAGAATCCTAAATGGGAAGCTTGGCAGAAAGCCCTTCTGCCCTGAGTGATTTCAAGTGCTTTTTCTTACCTTTTGAACTTCAGTCAAGTGAGGCGGATCAGGACAGTTTGACTCTCACTCTGTTTCTTCTTACTCTCTCCACTTTTCTCACAATATTTGTACTAGAAGAGGAAGGTATACCTCTCCCTCCTCCTGTAATGACAATTAAACCTAAACAGGTAAGCTCAAAATAATACAAGCTAGAAAGGCCCTGATTAGTTTAAGTAATCTTGAGAAAGAATAACAAAGCTAGAGGCTTTCTGATTTCATGCTATATTACAAAGTTACAGTAATCAAAACAGTATGGTACTGGAATAAAAACCAGACATATAGACCAATGAAACAGAAGAGAGAGCTCAGAAATAAACACATGCATATACAGTCAACTGATCTTCAACTGAGGTGACAAGAAAACACAATGGAGGAAAGATAGTCTCTTCAATAAATGGTTGGGAAAACTGGATATCCACATGTGAAAGAATGAAATTGGACCCTTATCATACACCACACACAAAAATTAACTTGAAATGGATTAAAGACTTAAATGTAAAATCTGAACTGTAAAACGCCTACAAAAACAAAACAAAACAAATGAACAAAAAACCATAGGGAAAAAGCTCCTTGACATTAGTCTTGGCAATGATTTTTTTGGATATGACACCAAAAGCACAGGCAACAAAAGCAAAAATAAACAAGTGGAACTATATCAAACTAAAAAGCTTCTGTACAGCAAAGGGAACAATCAACAAAGTGAAAAGGCAACCTATGGAATGGGAGAAAATATTTTCAAACTACATATCCAATAAGGGGTGATATCCAAAATATACAAGTAAACACATGCATATACAGTCAACTGACCTTCAAGCAACCCTTACAATTCAAGAGCCAAAAAAACCATATAACCCAATTTTTTAAATGGGCAATGGGCAAAGGACCTGAAAAACAATTTTTTGAGGAAGATAAACAAATAGCCAACAGGCAAATGAAAAGGTGCTCAACATTACTAATCATCAGGGAAATGCAAATCAAAGCCACAATGAGATATCACCTCACAACTGTTAGGATGGCTATTACCAAAAAGACAAGAGATAACAAGTTGATGAGAATATGGAGAAAAGGAAACCCTGGTACACTGTTGGTAGGAATGTAAATTGGTACAGCCACTATGGAAAAACCTAAGTATGGAGGTTCCTCAAAAAATTAAAAATAGTACTACCATATAATCCCGCAATCCGACATCTGGGTATATATCCAAAGGTGTTAGTATCTCAAAGAGATATCCGCACTCCTGTATTCATTGCAGCATTCTTCACAAGATCCAAGAAATGGAAACAACCTAAGTGTCCACGGACAAATGGGTAAAGAAACTGTGGTAGGTACATGCAGTGGAATATTATTCTGCTATAAAAAAGGATATCCTGCCATTTGTGGCAACATGGATGAACCTGGAGGATGTTATGCTAAGTGAAATAAGCATAGAAAGACACAGAAGGCGAACTCTTTATGGTGTCACTTTTGTGTGGAACCTAAAAAAGTCAAGCTTATAGAACCAGATAGATCCTTGAATGGCGGTTGCCAAGGGCTTAAGGGAAGGGGTAGTAGGGGAAGATGGGGAAATGTTGGCCAAAGAGTACACATTTTCGCTGATAAGATGAATTAGTTCTGGGGATCTAATGTATAAGATGATGATTACAGTTTATAATAATAAATTGTATACTTGATATTTGGCAAAAGAGGAAAATTTAAATGTTCTCACCAACACACACACACACACACACACACACACCTGCAAACACACAAGGTAACAACAATGTGAGGTGATGGATGTGTTCATTAACTTGATTGTGGTAATCATTTTACAATGTGTATGTATATTAAACCATCATGTTGTCCATGTTAAATACTTATAATTTTTATTTGTTAATTATACCTCAGTAAAGCTGGGAAAAAAGAAGCTTATTTCTTAGGCATGTAGGTTCCAGAGTGGTGTTGGGGTGGAGGTAAGACAGAGTTTCAGTTTTCTACTGATGCATAATAATTTACCTCTAAATTTAGCAGCTTAGAACAATATCTGTATTTATTATACTTCATGATATATGAAGAGGTGTAGTAGATTCAAAATTTAGGAAAGGCTCTGCTGGGCAGTTCCTCTCTGCTCTGCATGATATCAGCTGGGGCAGCTCAACTGGGGCTGGAGGATAGCCTTCTGGGAAAATTTACACATATGGCTGGCAAGTTGAAACTTGTTTTTAGGGGTCTCTCTACAGGGCTCCTTAGGCTTCCTAAAAATGTGGTGCCTAGGCTCCAAGAACCCTCAATGGGAGTTCAAGGCAGTCACAGAATGACACTTCATTCTGCTGAACAAGCAAGTCAATAAGGTTAGCCTAGATTTCAAAGGAGTGGAGGAATAAACTCTATTTGTTGTTGGGAAAAGGCATGTACATATGGGTAGGGAAGGAACTGATGGTGGTCATCTCGGAAATAAGCTACCGTATGGTCCATGCAGTCATTTAGGGATTCAGTCATGGCAGTTGCTTTGCCATGTAGCTCCCAAAGTTATCTTGGGAGTTTCCTACGTACGAGAAATGTAAAAGAAAGAAGGAGCCCACGTGGGACACTTTTTAACCTGGCCTGGAAGTGGCACACAGCACTTCAACTTATATTCCATTGGCTAAATGATCATACCTGAGTGCAAGGAAACTTCAAGATGTAGCCCCTCTGTGGACCCAGGAAAAAGAAGGGAACAGAATTATTGACGGGCAAGGGTCACCATGCACACTGTAATCAGGTCAGCCAGGCATAGCTATTAATGTAGTATGTAGGAGGAGCTGAGATAATTTAGAAAAGTCTATCTTTCTTGGCAGTGACTGACTTTCAAGCCCGTTTTCTCACTGTGAGTTTTTTTAAAACTATTTTAAAGTTGAGTGCTTACACTGAGGTGGCCTGCCTCAATGGCTGGGGAAATCTCTAGCAACAAGATTTACAGGGTATGGAAATGCATCTGAAATGACTTAAATTTTTCCTTTCTTCATCATATATGTTTTATATAAGGGTGTCTTAAAACTAAAACAAAAATGGACTGTTTATAACTGCACACACCAAAATGTTGTTGGTTTGAAAAAATGTAGAATGAAATATTTATTTAAAAAATTGGTTTGCTCTTAAGTAACAATAGTAGAACCATCTCCAAATGCTCCTGAGACACCCTAGGAGATAGGGCAGCCATCATATTCACCTTTGCATCCCTCTCTTCCTCCCGACAACATTGCTCATTTATACAACAAATATATATTGAGCACCTACTATATTCTAGGCACCTTTTTACTGGGGGTCCATTAGGAATGACCAACTCCCTTTGTTTATGGAGGTTACATTCTATTGTGGGACTTATATTCTGGTGGGCTTACGTTCCAGCGTCTAGCCCAGTGTTCAAATTCATAAATACTTGTAGAATGAGAAGGAACTGTACCATTATAAATTATAAAAGGCAAGATGATTTTAGGCTCTTTAAACTTCTTTTAAAAAAAGAGGAGCATGTCAAATCTGATTAAATTTGTGTCAAATCTGATAAAATTAAATTTGTTTAAAAGAAAAGCAAAAACACTTAAAACTTACTAATTATGTATTTACTACTTATGCACAAAGTATTGCTATAATGAATAGCTATCAGAATTGTGAAAATAACCCCTAATTGAGCATTTTCTTACTTAGTACTCAATAACAAATTATAAACTGGGAGATTGACCTATATACACTAATATGTATAAAATAGATAACTAATAAGAACCTTCTGTATAAAAATAAATAAATAAAATCCAAAAAATAAACAAACCAAATTATAATAGTTAACAAAAAGTAGAGGTACCACTGAAGTGAATACAAACATATTCTAGAAATAAATATTTACAATTTTTTTAATTTAAAAAAGGTAAAATGTAGCCTTCAAAGTTATTTTGGTAATTTATAAAATTTCCAGGGAAAGTGTTAAAAGCTTTATGTACTTAATTGCACCTATGGTTGTAACTGCTTTCGTAATCAAGAAATTATTTTAAATAACATGGGAATACCAGTCAAGTTGATGAACAACAATAATAGAATCAGCATATAACTCTTTATAGAGCACTTTCAACTCTATTCCATACATTCATACACGTCTTCTCATTTTATTTAGCCATTTATTGATTTTTTAAGAAATGTAAGGCAACTGTAAACAAATTTGAACTCAGAAAGTATTAAGAGATTTACAGATTGAACTATGGAAAATGAACAGTTAGCAAATGAGCATTGGGAACACTCAGTATTATTCCATTGCTGAATTACCATGTGACCTTGAGCAGGTTATTTAACTGTCTTCTCCTTAATCATTTACCCTCAGTTAGATGGGAAAACTTCCTCCATGGTTTTATAAAGATTAGATAATAACTATAAAGTAATATCTGGAAAAAAGCTCTTGGCAGAGGTGTAGAAAGGATAGATAATAGTTTATCATTAACTAGCAAAATGGAGTCAAAATACCCAAGTCATGGGAAGCAGTAATTAAATTGAGCGTAATAGGTGTGTATCTGTAAATATTAGGATGAATAAAGAGAATGTGATGTGTAACACTGGCCCAAACTTCTTCATGCCACAAAGACATCTCCTATTTAAACCTACCACACGAGTCCTGTGGCAGTCATAGGGTAAGAAGAGATTTGAAAATAGGCTTTTCAAGCATAAGCATTTAAACTTCTTTGGGAAACAGATTAATTAAATGCACTTATAGGAAAATGGAAGGTTTATTACAGAGTTACTCCTCCTACTTCCAGCCAGTATTTCCAAGACCAACCAATAGGCGGGAAAGGAGGCATTGAGAACAATGCACTGTGGGGATACTGCCCTTCAGATCTGGAAAATTTGTCTCTGTAGTCGGTAAGTCTCCAGTGTGATTTTCCAATAGCACTCATTGAAGGAAGAGTAGCTACCTTGAAGGAGATGAGATCATTGAATCAGAAAGAAGCTGAGGACATCTGACCTGAAGGTGAATTTAGATTAGGGAGTAAGACTATAGATTAGCTCACTTAGGAGCCAACTAGGAAGTCTTGATTGGAAAAATGAAGACATGATATTATTATAGGGCCAGTATATTAATTGGCCTTTATATTTACTCCATGAGAATCCCAACAAAAACATGGTATTATCCCAAGAAGCCAGAATCCTGGTATGGTTGGTGGATACAGGTGTGTACTGTAGGTGTGTTTTATGAATATTCCATATGATTGTGTTTTTATGTAAAGATATTGGCTCATTTCCCTATTAAAGGATACCTACTGTGAATTCTTTTGTAAAGAGTAGAAACTTTTGGTAAGGAAAGAATTACCAGTCAATTGACTCTTTTAAGTGTTATATTTGTCTAAGACGTGGTATACGTTAATGAGTAATAAGACGCTCTCTATGTAGGCAAATTTAGTCAATAAGTATCTATATGAACACCTACTACATTGTAAGGCTTTGTTTGTTTTTTGTTTTTTTTTTTTGCGGTACGCGGGCCTCTCACTGCTGTGGCCTCTCCCGTTGCGGAGCACAGGCTCCGGACGCGCGGGCTCAGCGGCCACGGCTCACGGGCCCAGCCGCTCCGCGGCACGTGGGATCTTCCCGGACCGGGGCACGAACCCGTGTCCCCTGTATCGGCAGGCGGATTCTCAACCACTGCGCCACCAGGAAAGCCCAAGGCTTTGTTTTTGATGCAGAAAGCACAGAAGAATGGATCAGACATCACTTCTCATTGAGCTCACAACTTAATGGAGAAGATAGTCTCTGTGCAATTAATTGTATGAGATGGAACATAATACTGTATAAATTATATTTTTTTGAAAAAAATGTAGAATTACAAAGAGAATGCTAACTGGGTAGATGTGAGAAATATTTCATGGAGTAGGTAAAATTTGAGGTGGACTTTAGAAAAAGAGTAAGATCTTTAGTAGGTAGAAGAAGGAAGAAAGGGTATTCAAGACAAAACAAAAAACAGCACCAGCCAAGCCAAGTGGTCTGAGAGCCTATTGTGTCTCCTAAACTCAAGGAGTGGTGCAGTGTGGTTAGATTAAAAAACTCTGTGGTGGGGAGTACGAAGTCAGGGGTGTGTCCACCATGATGAGGCTGTTACTTCCCTTTATTACTGAGATAATGGAGGATCTTTAAATGCTCTTGCCCATAGGAATGGAATCATTAGATTTGTGTTTTTAAAAGAATTAAATGGCAGTGTGGTGAATGAATTGCAAAGTAGAAAGTTTGTGAACATAGTAAATAAAGTATTTATTAGGTTAATTGGATAATGTATATGAAAACATCAAGTAAATTTATAAAGAACAAAACTAAATGTTAATTGCTCTTATTATTATATTTTTAAATTTCATTTTTATTTTATATTGGAGTATAGTTGATTTACAATGTTGTATTAGTTTCAGGCATACAGCAAAGTGATTCAGTTATACATATACGTATACCTATTCTTTTCCCATAAAGCTTATTACAGAATATTGAGTAGAGTTCCCTGCGCTATGCAGTAGGTCCTTATTAGTTATCTATTGTATATATAGTAGTGTGTGTATGTCAGTCCCAAACTCCCAATTTATCCCTCCCCCCCACATTTCCCCTTTGGTAGCCATAAGTTTGTTTTCGAAGTCTGTGAGTCTATTTCTGTTTCGTGAATAAGTTCATTTGTATCTTTATTTTTAGATTCCGCATATAAGTGATATCATATGATATTTGTCTTTCTCAAATTGCTTTTATTATTATTATGGTCCAGGAAAACAATGATGAGGACCTAAACCACGGAAGTGTCAAAGGCAATGGGAAACAGCAAATATTTGAGAGACATTTTAGAGATGACAATAATAGTAATAAAAGTGAACATTTATTGAGCAGGCACTGTGTTCCAGGTACTTTTTAAAGTGCATTACATGCATTACTTTATTTAATCCTTACAATCCTTTAAGAGGAGTCAACTATTTTGAAGTCTGGTAATGGGCAAAGAAAGAGTAAGTAACTTGCCCAGATCTCACAACTGGTTAAGTGGTGAAACCAGGTAGTAAACTGAGGCAGTCTCACTTTAGATGTACTCCTAGGTGTAACTGTAGAAGGAGGTGATGAATTTTATGCAGAGGTTAAGGGACAGGATGAGTCAAAAATGATCAATAGTGGCAGTTTTCAACGTTTCTTTTGTAAACACGAGTTTTTTCAGAATGTTAATAGAAGTTGTATACGAAAGGGGTCCCATATCAAATAGAATACTAAGATAAACAAGGTAAATATGTTTTCTACTGCAGGAAATGTAAGAGCTTTTAGAAGCTTAATTTTCATTGTGAATCTCCAAGAAATTGTGATAGAGTATGTACAATTTCCCAGACGTAGTTGACCATAAGTCTTTTTTAATTTAAGCTTTTTGGGGATTGTGTTCCTGGAACACAATTTGGAAAATGCTGATGTAGCGGTCCTACTTTGGGCACCAGATGTAGGAGCAACGGTATTGTGGATAAAGTGGTAAATTTGCTTTGGACATCTTGAGTGTTAGGTGCCTGATGCATAATAGAAGGTTATCGATTTGGATCTTGAGAGATAGGTCAGGGTTTGAGATGTAGACATGCAAATCCCTCCCATGTGGGTGGCAACGAGGACTTGAACTTAGCGGCAATGGCTGAGCTCACTAAGGGGAAAAGTGAAAGAGAAGACCAAGGAATACATTTTGGGTGCTGCCTATGTGTGATGACAGTTTGTGCAGGACTCGATGTTTAGTTGCTATTTAAATTTGAACGTATTTTGTTAAATTACTTTTAGTGGTTTGTTAAATTTCAGCCTACCCATAGGTATAATTTAAGCCATAGGTATTCTTTTAATAACCATGTTTCTTCAGTACAACTGACCAAACAGGAACATTGAATCTCTTAATTTATAAAAACATTAACCTGGTTGATCTCTTTCTCCTTGGGAGAGATGGTCTTTAATTTGAACAAAGTATAACTCAACTGTAAGTGCAACAATGTGGACCTATGCTTAGCATTCCATATGTCACTTGGCCCCATGACTGTCTTATGTAAATTTAAGGAAGGATAATTATTTCTTAAATTTGAGTACAGTCTTGAATTTTAAACATGAGGTCTCCTATTAATTTAATGGCAACAAAGATTCCCTCAAACCAAAAAGTTCCAGGCGGATCTATTTTAGAAGCAACATCTGTGAACCATTCTAAAGGCTTGCAATAAAAAAAAAAAAATCATATAATATCTGACCAGAAACAACAAAAGCCAAATTGGATTCCTCCCTGGAAAATGAACTTCAAATTATGTTTTAAACCTACAGACTTTTAAGGGAAAAGGTTAAAAAAATCATATTTAATTCATTTAAAAACAAGTAGTTTCAGGCAAATACACTATTGAATCTTTGATTTCAACATGTTGAGAATATGTTTTCAGGGTCAAGGGCAATGTTAACCTAAAAAGAGATAGAATTAAGGAAAAAGAAGTTTAGCTAGATTTTTTTCACTCCTCTGATTCCCTCCCCAGTTCATCTCATACACTGTTTTGCTAAATGAACATAGGTCTTGGTCCTGCAGTTTCTCTGCTTGAAAAATCTCAATGGTTTTCCATCACACAGACAGTGAAGTCCAAATCCCTTAGACAGACATCCAGGTTCTGGAGGCCCAGGCCTTTGTGTGGTTTCCTGGTCTGATCTCTTACTGCTCTACCTCTTACCTGGAAGATTCCAGCCAACTGTACTGCTTGTTTACTACATACAAACACTGCACTCCTCCTTTTGCTCCTTTAAATATGTTCTTTTCCCTTAGATTACTTCTTCATCTCACCAACTCCAACTAAAGGTAAATCTCTTCTTCTCTTGTTTCCTACGTTATTTCATGTAGACTTCTAGCACACAACCACCTTCCAACTTATTTTATCGCTAATAGGAAGTCCAAGTGAGACGGTCCATGCGACCTTGGGGATCCGCCAGACGCTGGTTTCAACACATCTGTTTGTCTTATTAGCTAAATGGCTTTTGGCAAGTCTCTGAACCTGGCTGATCCTCAATTTCCTTATCTGTAAAATGGAGATAAAATGTTATGTATAAGTTTCTTCAGAACTCTGCCGGGCACACAGACATTAATAAACATTCATTCCATTTAAATAGTTCTTCATTCTATTTTTACTTTCTGAGTGCATACATATCAGCTCCATTTAAAGACTAGAGGATCAGTGAAAAATTACTTATTTCATTAGGTTGTTAAAGAATAAAAGAGATAATGTATTAAAATGCATAGGGGCTCCCCTGGTGGTGCAGTGGTTGAGAGTCCGCCTGCCAATGCAGGGGACGCGGGTTCGTGCCCCGGTCCGGGAGGACCCCACATGCCGCGGGGCGGCTCGCGGGGTCGTGCCCCGGTCCGGGAGGATCCCACATGCCGCGGAGCGGCTGGGCCCGTGAGCCGTGGTCGCTGAGCCTGCGCGCCCGGAGCCTGTGCTCCGCGGCGGGAGAGGCCACAACGGTGAGAGGCCCGCGTACCGCAAAAATAAAGAAATAAATTATAATAATAAAAAAAAATAAAATGCATAGTATATTTCCTGGCACAGAGTAACCATAATAAATGGCAGCTCTACTATCATCATTACTGTTTAGGTGTATAAACTTCAGTAAGTAGGGGCTTGTGTGCAATTCATCCTTGAATTTCTGTCAGTGCTTAGGAAATAGTTGACGCTCAACTATTATTCCTGGAATGTATACTTCTGTATTGTTAGGATCAAGTCTGTGAAGTAAGAAATCATGATTTGAGCAAACCCCAAGATAGGTCCCCTTGGTAGGTTCTATTTTTAAAAGAACTGGTGAATAGGCATTTGATTCAATTTGGTACCCATTTCACCACCCAAAAGCATAAAGAGCAGAACTCAGGAGAAAAAATAAATTTTTAATTTCCTTTTTAAAAAATTTGTGATAACCAACAAGGACCTACTGTACAGCAGAGGGAACTATACGCAATATTTTGTAATAACCTAAGGGAAAAGAATATGAAAAAAATAGTTATATATGTATGTATAACTGAATCACTTTGCCACTTACCTGAAACTAACACAGCACTGAAAATCAACTATACTTCAATAAAAAATAAAAATAAATTGTGATTTAAAAAAAGCACACATAACATAAAATTTACCATCTTAACCATTTAAAAAGTCTACAGTGCAGTAGTGCTAAGTATATTCATTATCGTTGTGAAGCGTATCTCCAGAACTTTTTCTTCTGGCAAATCTGAAACTCTACACCTGGTAAACAACTCTCCTTTTCCCCTAATCCCTGATAATCACCATTCTACTTTATGTTTCTAAGGAGAAAACATTTTTTTAAAGAAAGAACAGAGAAGAATTCTGTCATGAGTACCTCGTCCATTGATTATCAGAGGAGGTGGAAAAATAAGGAAAATAATAAAACAGAGAGACGTCCCTAGCACCGCAAACCTGTCACATGCTAAGTTAATGAGACTGAAACTTGGAGCAGGTTGGTTCTTGGCTGGGAAGCCAGGGAGGAATAGCAAGTCCTGTCTGGGAAGCAAGAGGTGGAGTAGTCCAGCAAGGCCAGAATCACTTTTCTGAAAGTTAGAACAGAGAAAGGCCAAGAGCTGATTTAGGGCAGGTACCAGAACTACAGTCTGAGGGCAAACATGAGACACCAACAAGAAGACAGAGAGGAAATGAGAGAAGGAAAAAGCAAAATACTTAATTCCTATGGGTGAGTCTGACTGTGTTGGTCATCTTTCAAAGGACCAAACATGGGCCTCTTGGACAATGTTGAGCGGGGCTTCATAACACCAGCCCCAACTTGATGAAGGAGGGGTCACTTCCCACCCCTCTACCCAGACTAATTACTGTTTTTAAGACCTGAGGCTCATCAGTATTTTACCCAATTTCACTGGTATAAATATATTTTTTGGAGAAGTGGGAGAGAAGTGTTGAAAAAAAAAAAAACGCCAACCAGGATTTGTCTCGGTCCCACCCACTTTCAAATAGGCCTGCTGGGGAACGATGGTGCTTAAGGAAAAAAGAAAAACAACCCAGAACATCTAAACTAAAAATCATGAGTCCTAGATATTTTTCTAGCTCCACCTAGTCTTTTTATATACGACCTTTGGCTGGTCCAATCTACTAGCCTTTGGCTCCCCTTAGGATCAATTTCCTTGTCATTTTCAAGGACTTTGAATGTCATGTTAAGTCACTGAATGAAACCAGATATTTTCTTGCCCTTGTCTGATGAGTATTTTCGTGTTTTGATTCTCAAAATTGTTCTGTGATCATATTAAAAGTTAACACTCCATGGTTTACATATCTGAAAATCGAAGTTAACCCCAAAGAACAATACAAAATGAACTTTAATCATTTTAATAAATGATTTAGCTGCTGTAATATCAATTCCTTGACCATAAAATACTGAAGGACAAACTTCCTTCTTTGTTCATGCCTATCTTCCTCAGAATTCCATGGTAGACCATGTGGACCTAGAGGACAGTAGAGATCTGGAGGTGATGACTGGCTGAGGAGACAGATGGAATATTCCCATTCATTCTGCAGTGAATGGGCAATGCCAACACAATGGTGAATAGATACATGCAGTCCTTTTGTTCTTGGACCTTGCACTCGGATGTGGGATAAGGGAGCTTGTATTCTAATGTGAAATAAGTATAAAACTAGTAATCCAGAAAGGAAACAAAATGGTGACCACATGAGAAGCTCTAGGGAGGTAATAAATAGCAATGGTGATTTACAATAAGGACAGAGATCTTTAGAGAAGTGTCTTGAACCTCTTCTACCTCCCTCTTTGCCTAGAGTCCTCACTTCCTTGTCCCCTATGCCTTAATTTTCTATTGCTGATGTAACAAATTACAGCAAGTTTATTGACTTAACACAAGTTGATTACTTTACAGTTTGTAGGACAGAATTCCAACATGGGTCTCACTGAAGTAAAAGCAAGGTTTCAGAATAGCTACATCCCTTCCAGGTGTTCTAGGAGAGAATCCATTTCTTTGCCTTTTCCAGGTTCTAAAGGGCCCAGATATTCCTTGGCTCGTGGCCCCCTTCATCCTCCTTCAAGGCCAACAATGTAGCATCTCTCCGACCCTGCTTCCATTGTCACAAGTCTTTCTCTTATCACAGCTGTGAAAGGCTCTCCATTTTTTTTAAGGAGTCATGTGATTAGATGGGGCCCACCTGCGTAATGCAGGACGATCTCCCCATCTCAAGATCTTTAACTTAAGCACATCTGCAAAATCACTTTTGCCTTGTAAGTTTACATATTCACAGGTTCTGAGGATTAGGACAATCTTTGGGAGTTATTATTCTGTCTCCTGCACCAAGGTATCTAGAGCTCTCAGGTTCCTTATAGGAGATAAAGTCTGTCATTCCGGCAAAACTGTTATTCCCTCAGCTGTTGGCTAAGGGAATTATGGAGAAAGTAGTGACATAAATTCACACTAAGGTTGTAATAGCTGACAGTCTATACTTTCTTGTGGCACTGGATTATAAACCTTTTAAAAAAATTCTATCTGGCTGTAGAAGAAGATATATAGATAGATAGATACTTTTTGATTTCAACTAGATTGTTCTCTTTGAAGTAGACCTATCTACTCCAGAGACACAGGAAGGAGGGAACATCTTCATAGACTTTTCTCTGTTGTAGGGAATGGGCAGGAATTACTTTGCTTTCTCTTCCTTTCTCTTCTCAATCAATTTTGTTTGGAGCTGAGAGCCAACCAAAGTTGGTAGGAGCCTGGTTTTAGCATCCAAATGACTGGAGGAAGAGTTTAAAATAAGGAAATCATGCAGGAAATGGAAATACCTGTTTTACCAATACCCAGTGTTGAGTTCATCAACTTTACAGACCCTCTGATTCTTGATAATTTGTCCTGTAGAAGCAGGGATAGCTCACTATCCCTGTCAAGAGGCTGAGGGCAAATTTCTAGTATATCACACACCTTTTCCTCAATTTCAGTTTCCATACTACTTTTCCCCCCACATCAGGAAATCATCTACAGGCCATCTAAACACCTAACTCAGTGTTTGGTCCATAGTACATGCACAATTAATATTGGTTGAATAAATGAATGATTTCTTGTCTAGGTCACCGAGCTGTGATTACCGTGTGGCAACAGGTACCATTTATTGAACACCTACTCACTCTACCAGGTCAGCTTTCACATATTTTCTAGGTCTCCACATATTTTATGCCTTTCATCTTCCCAACAATTCTATGAGGTGGTCTTATTGTCTCTAAAAAAGTCAGGAACTTTAAATTTTTTGCCCAGGATTACACAGCTAGCTTATAAGTAAAGGAGCCAGGACTCAAAGTAAGGTCTGTCTGACCCCCTAAGCCCATTGTTCTTTAGGACTTTACACTGCTGTCCTCTTCCCCACCATCCTGGTCCTGTGATCCACCCAGGATCAGCCTAGCTAGCAAATCTCCAGTCTCAGCTTCATAATAGTGGGGTGGGGAGGAGAGAGCTAAGTGCCAGAAGTGGTCCTGGGCATATTGTGAGCAAGACTGGTTTTTGGAGTCCACCAACCCTCTCACACTACCTTTGCTTAATATTTTTAATAGTACTATAACAATTGTGTGTAGTATTCATTATGGGACAGATCAATATTTTTGGCAGTTTTGTTTATTCTCTTTATGGATACCTGGCCTTTTCATTTTTGCTCATGTGTAAGATTGTCTCCTCAAAGCGCAAAAATTTTAGTAAAACCTTTAGAGGGGAAACAATGGCCAAGTTTTATAACTGGGTCCTGCCTGGACTGGCCTTTTAGATGCCCTACACTATCACTCACTACAGCTCTCCCACCCTCTGCTATATAAAATTTAGAATGTTTTTAAAAAGCCATAAACTATAAGAAAAAAGACCAAAAAAGAAAAAAATTCTGATTCTTGGGGTGTCTATTTTGAAATTCTTTTTGAAATATTATTTTAAAAAATAGTTCTTCTGAGTAATTAGATGTATTCTCAGAGCAGCAATAAAATGAAATTCTCATGTCTCAGGAAAAAATAATTAATTAATTAATTTAAAAAATAGTTCTGCTTTGCTGGAGCTCCCAGCACATGATAATAGTGACTACCAGGCAATCCCACCTGGGCTTTGCTGCTTTTTGTTATTTGTTTGTGTTTGTCTTTTGTTATCCACGGGGAAACTGAGAGAAAGCTGGGGGTCAAGTGCTCTAGGCAAATCCGGAGATTTCTTGAGATTACTTGGGGTTGCTTCAATATCTTTTTCCTGCTCATAGCATGTGTTCATGTTCTTTCTTTGCTCAGAAAAGCTAAGTTTGTATAATATGTCACAGTAGATCATTTTCCTTATGTCTTTAGTATTTTTTTTTAAGCTAAGGGGAAAACTGTCCCTAGTGAGGATCTATGTGAATTTTTCTTCCCTGGATTTTCCATCAGTAGACTTGTAAAAATCCCTTTTCTATAGTCTTTATGATGAATAGACTGTTGTAAAAAACTACCAAGTGATTTACGATTGTAAATGACTATTCAAACGCCAAGAAATAATTCAGTAATGCTCGTCTTTTACGTGCAAATTTTGTTATTTGTTGCAGGAGTGGAAATCCATAATCATATGAGACCATTTCAGTTATGTATTTAGGGATCCCAGGAGGATGCCTTGGATAGAAACCAATATTTGTTTCAACAGCAGTTTCTGAGATTCTCTTAGACACCAAGAACTGTTAGGTACTGAGGATACAAAATGAAATCATTCTCCAAATCAATCAGCCAGGATATCGTTTCCCTCCAAAACAGGCTAATTATTGACCTTTAATTTCTTGAGATGCATATAAATAATTACAACTTTCATAAGCACACGTGAGAATCCAGTTATTTGTGTAATTGCCTTGGGTTTTTTTTTTTTGAATTTTATTTATTTTTATGCAGCAGGTTCTTTTTTTTTTTGTGGTATGCGGGCCTCCCTCTGTTGTGGCCTCTCCCGTTGCGGAGCACAGGCTCCGGACGCGCAGGCCCAGCGGCCATGGCTCACGGGCCCAGCCGCTCCGCGGCACGTGGGATCCTCCCAGACCAGGGCGCGAACCCGGTTCCCCTGCATTGGCAGGCGGACCCGCAACCACTGCGCCACCAGGGAAGCCCCCGCAGGTTCTTATTAGTTATCTATTTTATACACATCAGTGTATACATGTCAATCCCAATCTCCCAATTCATCAGACCTCCTGCCACGCTTTCCCCCTTTGGTGTCCATACGTTTGTTCTCTACATCTGTGTCGCTATTTCTGCCTTGCAAACCAGTTCATCTGTACCATTTTTCTAGATTCCACATATATGCTTTAATATACGATGTTTGTTTTTCTCTTTCTGACTTACTCTGTTTGAACCCTTTAGGTATAGAGTTCTGGTGAGAGTTTCTGTATTCCTAACTAAGCCAATATTAACTATAAAATAATAAAAAAACATAGCTATAAAAACTACATTGGGCTAATTCATGGGAATTAATCTCTGGGGTGTTATCTGAAGCATTATCTCCTACACAAAAAAGAAAATAAAGAAATCTGTTTGCCAAGAGAGGAGGAAGCTTGGATGTTCATGGAGCACAGACCCTCATCTGGATGATGTTGTTGTTCTATTACATGCATCTGCTGGGCTTCCTGTTAGAATGGCCTACATATTGCAATGAAATAAGTAGAAAGGTTTTAGAAGAGTGTATGCTAGAAAAGCTCAAGAATAAGGTTGAGGAAGAAGAGAGCCTAGGGAAATTGGTGGAGACACAGGTACATACCCAGAAACTGGAGAATATGGTAGGGAGAGGTAGTAGAGGTTAGAAAATGGGGATGAGAAGTAAGGGAAAAAAAGATAGAGAATAATGAAACAGAGTGAAAATGCCAGGAAAGATTTATACAGATGAGAATGAGAGGAGAAAAAGGACTGTAGATAGAGGGAAAAAAGAGAAAGGAAAGACGTTTAACAGTAGAAGACAGAAGCTTCGAGAGAGAGAGTGAAATGCTCACTACATTCTCCCTCAGTGTTCGATTCTGGGATTAGATGTCTGTTGCTGCCATAGCCCATGGATAGCACTAGTCATGGGCCTGTTGATTGATAATCACTACATTCTCCCTCAGTGTTCGATTCTGGGATTAGATGTCTGTTGCTGCCATAGCCCATGGATAGCACTAGTCATGGGCCTGTTGATAAAGGGACAGTCTCAATCCTGAAACAAGAGGACTGTCTCTCAGCCATGTCCGTGAGCCAAGCAGAAAGGCTAGGTTCCACCAGCTGTCCGGGAAGCCCTGCTACCATCTTAGCCTTGACCTGTGGCTTCATTTGGGAAGCATAAGGAACAGGACAGGGTTCTCTAGGCTCGTGGGGTTGAGGCTAAGGTGGACCATGCCTAGCTAGAAGCTCCTGTGCTCCTCATCAGGTATAAAGCCAGCCCCATGCAAAGGAGTGGGTAATCTTCAGCTTCTGTGACTACTCTTTCTTTCAGAGCACGAGTAGAGAGAGTGCTTGGTAGATCTAAGCAGGAGAGTGAGAAGAAACAAAGGGAACTTTATAATTTAATTGGCCACTAAGACACTTCCCTGACTAATAAAAATCTCCCACTGAAAATTTTGCCTGAAGAGTGTTGCATGTTATCTTATCCTTAGTTTGCTAAGAGTATTCATCAGATCAGGAGTTGCTAAACGTTATCCATTTTTTTCTACATGTATTAAGATAATCATATATTTTTATTCTTTTAATCTGTGAATGCAGTGAAATGTATTTAAATAAATGTATTGCTAGATTTTGGCTTACTCTATTTTAAAGAAAGTTTATACTTATGAGGACAGAGGAGACGAACGTATAATTTTTTTCTAATATTACCTTTTTCTGATTAAAGGACCAAGTTTTACATGAGACCATGCAAAGTATCAGAAGCTTTTGCTCTTATAGTGTTCCCTGGATGTGATATGGATGATCTGATCCATGAATGTTTGGTGTAACTCATAAAATGGGCAGGAGAGTTCTTGGTGTGTATATGTGTGTGTGTGTGTGTGTGTGTGTGTGTGTGTGCGCGTGTGTGTATGTGTGTGTTGAGGTGCATACTATTCAGGTGTATTACTTATTCTTAAGTCAGTTTTGATAAGTTATGTTTTTTTTTCCAGGAAATTGTCCTTTCATTCAAATATGTAGATTTATCAACACAAAATTATTGATAGTATTTTCTTATTATTTTCTACCAAGTTTGCATTTGCAGATATACTTCACCTTTTTTGTTTACTTCAATATTGTTTGTTATTTCTTTTCTCCTTTTTATTCTTGAGACATCTCACCAACTATTTGTCTATTTTATTAACATTTCAGAGAATAAGCTATCGATTTGGTTGTTTTTCTCTAAGGCATTAAAGTAATTTCTGCTCTTTTTGTTTCTTCTCTTCCTTTTTTTCCTTTGGGTTTTACCCAGTTGTATTTTTTTCTAACTTCTTGAGTTGACCATTTAACTCATTAATTTTCATTCTATATATATTTAAAATTAAAATTGTCTTTCATCATTTCTTTAGTTTCTTCCCACACATTTTGATATGTAATTTTTAAATATTTCTGTTCTAAGTATTTTCTCATTTACATTATGATTACTTATATTTATTTATGTTATATGTATTAATTTCCAAATGTATGAGATTTTTTCAGATTATATTCATTCATGATTTATAATTAAATTGTGTTGTAATTGTATTTCTGGGTGAGAGAAAACATAGTCACCCAGAGCATGTCATGATTTCCACTTTGGATTGAGGCTGAAATGCTGGCTGTGGTTTCTGTCTGGTTTTAGTTCAATCACTATACATTTCTGAAAGGAAAGAGGTGAACCCTGTATTCTTCTTGGGGAATTTTCGAAGAATTGAGGATGTTAAGGTGACATGGTAAAACCTCTATAGGAAAATCACTCCTTTAGGTTACCTCCCCCTTTTCACTTCTCATGTTCATCGCCACTAACCTGGTTACCATTTTTTAAACATTCATCTTTCCACGCTAAATTCAGGGTAGTAAAAGCTAGATGAAAAGCTGATTTTCCTTTTTAAGCAAGCAAAAGAAATTCCCTTCAGGCTGTACATTACACTGTCAGTGTTTGTGAAAGGGTGTTATTCACAGGGTCAGTTGGTGAGAAAAAAAAGTGCCCTCAATTTTTCAGCAACTACTTAAAAATGGACATAACTTGATTTGTAGGCCATGAGGGCTGAAGGCTCTAAAGAAGGACCATTTAGTTTGGAAAAAAAACAAAAACCTATTTATATTTTCCTTCCCCACAAAGGAAACATTCTATAGTCACCTAGCTGGGCAGGAATTTGCAAGAAAATTGGCAAGGTTTTTGTTTTGTTTTGTTTTAGTGCTGGAAGGAATTTTAGAGATCAGCCAAGGCTATTGTTTAACAAATGAGGAAACTGAGTCCTAGGAGGTTTAGAAGTTTGTCCACAATCACACCCCTTGTTCCTGGAAAAGCTGGAAATGGAATCCAGTATTCCGCCTCCCTCACCGCAAGGCTTGATTTGAATGTTCTTTGTAAAGCTTCTAACTAAAGATGTGAAGATGTCTTTTTTCCACAGCTCAACATATAAATATCCTTGTAAATATCCTGATGAGCTATAAAACTTGGCAGAGCTGAGAATCCTGCAAAAGAGTAGTAGGTGGGAATTTTCCGTACTTCTTGGATTATCAAAGGCTGAAATTAATGACATGTGCTATTGCTAGAGATCCTCAGATCCTGGCAATGTGATGTGAAATGTTTCTATTTTTTGTTAGAACACGAAGAAGGCTTCTTTACTCAGTGGGAGCAAATATCAGATATGGTGTAAGATCAACACATGAGCCCTCAAAAGGCAGTAATAGATAAGATCGAAGCCTATGGAAAGAACATCCAATAATGACAAAATTCAACAAAATGTATAAATCAGAGTGTATGCGGATGGAAGCATAGGAAATATCAAGCCTACTTATTCTTAGCCATTTAAGACCATCTTTTTAGACATGATAAAAGCCTGTAGGATATTCTGCTCCAGCTGTTCAGTTCACGACCTTTATTCTGGGCTATGGCTGGACCATAGCCTGTGACAGAGGGAAGAAAAGAGACTGAGGGTCAGGCAGAGGGCGGGCTGTATCAGGCCTTATACATCATGCTGAGAGCATTCGAGAACCATGAAGCAATGAGACCGAAGGCAACCTAAGGGTTGCAAGTTAGAGAAGTAATTTAGTTAGATTTGAATTTTAAAGCAGTCACTCTGGCAGAAGTGTGGGTAATCAATTAGCGGTATGCAAGTATAGAGGCAGGAAGGGACTTCCCTGGTGGTCCAGTGGTTAAGACTTCGCCTTCCAATGCAGGGGGTGTGGGTTTGATCCCTGGTTGGGGAGCTAAGATCCCACATGCCTCGTGGCTAAAAAATCAAAACATAAAACAGAAGCAATATTGTAACAGATTCAATAAAGACTTAAAAAATGGTCCACATCCAAAAAAACTCAAAAAAAGCAAAAGAACAGTAGGCAGGAAAATCAGTTAGGAAAATATTAAAATTCTCCAAAATAAAATGAGAAGGGTCTGAACTGAAGCCTAGGAGTGAGGATGGAATGGAAAAGACAGATTTAGGAAAGGTTAAGGAGGTGAAGATTTGAACAAGAGGGATGAGCAGAGGAGGTGAGTCCCAGAAACCCAAGTTTGGCCCTGAGTTACTTAGTGCATGGACATACCATTCACCAAGCTAAGAAAGATGGCAGAAGCTTGTTTGGGAGGACAAATATGGGTTGATTTTCAGACATGTTGAGTTTTACTTACTTTGGTCTGCAATGATGGAGAAGAAACGGGTCCAGTGGTCTGCATTTGAGAGTGCTGAGCACATACGGGGGTGCCATGGGGGAAAGATGAGTTTCCAAGTGAGAACACACAGAGGGAAGAGAGCCCAGGACAGAGCTCTAGCAAACAGTAACACTGAAGGGGAGGACGGGCAACGAAATCCACTACAGGACTCTAAAGGACTGAGGTCTTACATGCTGGGCTAAGGAATTCGAGGGAGTATCCCTCTAATTCTAAACAGTGAGGATGGGTAGTGAGAGTAATAAACTCAGTGAAGGTGGTGAGAACCATAAGACATCAGGGAACACTCAGCTGATGTTGAAGACCAGAAATCTGTAATGGCAAGAAGAAATTGAATACAGCTGCTATAAAAGATGTGTGTGTGAGAGAGAGAAAGAATGGACGAATGAATGAATGAATGAATGAATCCTTGTCCAGAGTACCAAATTCACCCTTGTCGAGGTTGGAATCGCTGTTTTTGTCAGAGTCTCTCTTTCTGCTGCACTAGGCTAAATCAACACTAACCACTTCTTAACTGTACAGTTATTATTTTATTAGTAACCAAAATCACTATTATCTCATTCTGAAAACGTCATAGCATAATGAAGTGTTCTACTGAGTGAACTGAGAACCATGCCGATCCCAGCAACTCAGTTACACACCATTGACCACTCCGGGTTACTCCACAGACAGCAAAGTGATTCAGTGACTATTGCTGTTCATCTAGAGTCAGTTTCATAGAGGGATATTTCCTTGATCTTAATGTCATATCTTGGCGTTGTATCGTTTCTAAAGCTTCTGACCGTTCTGTCTGGGCAGGAATTGCTCTGGAGGGCGAGGGGATGGAAGCAGGAAGGGCAGCTTATGCTACCAGCACTACTGCATCACATCTGGGGAGGTATCGGGGGGCACTTTCCATCCTTCCAAGCATGTCCACTTTTCTGTTTTCTCTTATTTTTAATCTCTGTCTTCTGATTCTCTTCCCCTCCAATATAATTTTCCCCTCATTCTTCTCTTTCAATTATATCTTTGCCTACCTGTTACATTTTGTGTTGCAAAAAGACACTAGACTTGCCAACTAAATGATCTCCTGGAATCGTGATCCTTCCTCTTTGATGATGGCTTCTCCTCCTGAGATCTCATTGAGATGGACCTCACAGTGAGAAATAAACATCTCTCAGTTTCATGTATAATTTGGGAATGTACAGCCTCCCTTTTACAGCTCTGCTCAGACAGGACTGCCGTACATAACCCTCTCATGATGACTCATCCTTTCATCCGATGAGTTTCCACCACTTTAAACACACAAGGATAACAGTGTGTGCACACAGAATTGCTATACAGGGATCTATTTCGAGTGGGGAAGGGTTTCTCTCGACGCTCATTACATCAGAAAATAGAAGCTTTTTTTGAAGGGATAACTATTGTCGTCAAAAACTATTAACCATAAATTAGTTAGAATCTCGGCTCATATATAGTTCTGGCATATAGAAGACACACGATAGATATTTGTGAGGTGATTGAATGAATGATGATTTAGGTCATTACTATTAGAAATACATATTAAATTAAGTTCATATCAAATGCATATTAAAGTTATTTTAAAGAACATGTCAGGTCTCCAGAGTATTTATTTTATCTTTTCGTATACTCTTAGGGAAAGCTGGGTGCTCTGTGGGATTATTTGTTGCCTCAGTCCACAGTAATTCTTTTTAGAAATGTTGAAGATATTAATTCAGTGCCTTAAACCTGTGTATAGTTCATAGACTTCTCTTCAGTCTTTTACCCAGATAGGGGTGTAGCTTGGAATTTCAGTTTATTACACTGAGTTCTTAGCTGTGGCTCCCTCTTACCTCTAAAACGCAACCCCAAAGTCACATAAACTCATCATGTATCCCCAGGACACAACTTAGCGTGTGTTTGTCTATGAATTGATCTGTAATAAGCCCACAGGAGCCCAGCAGTATAAAATTTGAAATAAATAACACCCAGGGCCAAGAGTTGTCCACAAAATGAACTTCACCCCACTATTTTCATAAAGCTCCAACCCCCGCCTGCTGACTGCAAATCTCTTTCAGCTTCAGGAGAGCCAGATGTTCTTCACCCTGTGTACTCAAAACCATCACTTTGAGTCCCGGGAAAGTGAAAAGGGAACATCAGTGTCCACTGCCAAGGGCACTCCACCAGGATCCAGAAGCCTGGGAATTCTACCCTGGAGAAAGAAAGCAGGAGTTTCCCAGCCAGATTTCACCTCCCACCGCGGGAGGTTGTTTTTAATTGTTCTTTGAAGAATCTTTCCAAGTTGTTTAAAGCCTTGTCCGCCCACTCAGGCAGGTTTTGCTGGGCTCCTGGAGCAGCTGTGGTTTCTTCCCTGCTCTCCACCACAGGTGCTGAAATTTTGGGCAGAGTTCCCATTTTCCACTCTCTCTTCAATGGACAGTACCCGACAGACTACTGATGCGGTGGTCATGGCTGAGATCTTTTCCATGGCAAGCTTTTAGCAATTCACTTATCATTTTCAACATATCCCTGGGGAATTTTTGTAAATGACATCTTTTCCCTTTTTTTATCAGTAATGAGCATGCTTTAAACAGCTTTTGAGGAAATGTGTCCATTTATGTTAGTGAAATATCAACCAAAGGAACCATTCTGACACAAAGTGATGACTGGCCCAGGAAGCTATCATTTCTCACACTTTGATTTAAATCAATCATAGTTCGAAAGGTAGAACTGGTACCTAGCACTGTGGTAAGGACCTAGCATACATTGACTCATTCAATCCCACAACAATCCTATGATACCTTTGCTTATCCCCATTTTTCAGATAGGGAAACTGAGGTTCACATACGTAGAAATTGTCAGGGCTGGGATGTCTCTCCAAATCGAAGTCCTATAGTCTTGTACCACCATGCTCTGTATCTTCCCAGAATTCTACAGTAGAACATAGAAGAGCTCCCTAGGAGCATCACGCATGGATTTGAATAATTCAAAATTCAAATTATTCATTTGAATAATGAATAAACCATTTATTTAGATTACCAGTTGAGTTTTGAAGTTTATGTACATATTCATTGAAGATAAAAATTGGTGGAACTCTACTCAGTATTCTGTGAACACCTATATGAGAAAAGAATCTGAAAAAGAATGAGTATATGAATATTAACTGAATTACTTTGCTGTACACCTGAAACCAACACAACACTGTAAATCAACTATAGTCCAATAAAATTTTTTTTTTAAATTGGTTTGGCTACAGGAGAAAATTTATTTATTTCTCTACTTTAACTTTGATTTTTGAAATAAGTTCAGACTTAAAAAAGTGGCAAAGACAGTACACAAAATTCCCGTATACCTTTCTCACAGCTTTCCCAAATATTAACATCTTACCTAACAAGGGTACAGTTAGCAAAATCAAGAAATTAACATTGACAATGATACTATTAACTAATCTACAGATCTTATCCATTTTCACCAATTGTCCCACTAATGTCCTTTTCCAGACCCAAGATCCAGGTTGTCAAATTGCATTTAGCTGTCATGGTTTCTCAGTCTCCTACAATCTGAAACAGTCCTCAGTCTTTCTTTGTCTTTTATGATCTTGATACTTTTGAATAGTACTGGCCAATATGGTAGAATGATCCTCAGTTTGAGTGTGTCTGATATTTTCTCATGATTCAGCTTAGTATTTTTGGCAGCAATCCTACAGAAGTGATGTTGTGCCCTTCTCAGTGCATAATATCAGGAGGCACATGATATTGATAGGTCTCATTATCGGTCCTGTTAACCTTGATCACTTGGTTTAAGTGGTGTCTGCCATATGTCCTCACACTAAAGTTGCTATTTTTCCCTTTGCAATTAACAAGTATCTATTCTCTAAATTTAAACTCTCTTGCACTCATTTATGGTTATATCATTTAATCTCTTTGGGCCCCAGTGTCCTCATGTATTAAGTGGAATTAGTAGTCACTGCTCTGCATATCCATCAGTGTGGCCATGAGGCACAAACAACATAATATATGCAAAAGGGCATTGTCAGTTATGAAGAGGTATATGAATACAACAAACTAAAATATTGAATTATAGAATGAGAAGCCACAGGCTGACAGTTTGCTCAGCATTCACATTATATTCTTTCAGACTTCCAATGAAATCAGTTAAAAGGGAGATTTAGGAATTAGTCTGCAGTGATCCATGCAAGGGAATTTCTTAGCTGTGACTTATTCTCATAGACCTCCCAGAAGAGGTCAAATCTTCTTTGAGATTTCTAGGGTTTCTGCTGATCTAAGTAAAATTCCCTGGACCTCACATTTAAATTAATGAACAGAGGGACTTCCCTGGTGGTCCAGTGGTTAAGACTTCACCTTCCAATGCAGGGGGTGCAGGTTTGATCCCTGGTCGTGGAGCTGAGATCCCACATGCCCTGTGGCCAAAAAACCAAAACATAAAACAGAAGCAATATTGTAACAAATTCAATAAAGACTTTAAAAAATAAAAAATTAATTAATAAACATAAAGGACAAATCACAGTATGTATTGTGATTTGGGATTACCCGCCACAATGTACCATTGTGATTTCTCTTTAATTTTACAAATGTAGCAAGCATATCCTGATTCATTAATACAGGGGTACAAAACAGTCATATTCTTTTATTTTTCCAGTTAGTATCCACGTGACTTGTTAGTGGGAAGTCTAACATCTCACTCTTGAGAGTTCTGCTGGAAAGCCTTCCCCTCCCACATGCATTCAGACCCTTTTTAAGTTTAAGAGCTCAAGCCTTACTCAGTACCATGGGGGAAAGAGTTTGATCCAGCATTACTGTTCTGCTTTTTGCTACCACTGAATGTCATTGTTCAAAACCAACCCTCTTCCCTGCCATGGAAGTGTGTCCATCCTGCAATGATACCTTATACCTACACCAAAAAGCATGACATGTTCAAATGCTCAGGCTTTGCTCCAAAACCACAACAATGTGCCAGCATAGCTAGATCTTACATGCATGCCAATCTCAGCTACATGTTTTTTTTCTAAAATAGCCTTTTTCTGGTATAGGCCAAGGGTAACCACGCATATCCTTTTTTTTTTTTTTTTTTTTTTGTGTGTGTGCTTCTCTTTGAAGAATCCTGATGTGCTTCTTGCAAAATTTGGTCTACCTGTCCTGGTCCAAGAGGTGAAGAGGGCTGGGGGCCCTTTTTCTCAAAAAATCCCTAGGTTCCTTCTACAATTTATCAGACTTCTCTCTAGTGACCGAAGATGGCAATTAAGAGGTGTGGTGAGGAGCTAGCCTTGGTCAGGACACAAAGAATTCCCATTATACCCTTCACCCAGGTGAAGACTGCACAGTAGTCATCCTATACTTATTTATCTAAGGAAATCATTCAAGAAATTCCAGAAAATGGTCTGTTACATGATGATTTACTACGATCACCAGGAGAGAAGAAGGAAGCAGTGTCTTGTACTTACTACACAAACATGTATAATTAAATGCTTAAGCCTCAGATACATATAAATATAAAATAAGTTCATATTGCCATTTAAAGTTTCGAAAATGATAGTTTGGGTCCTACCTATTTGTTTACCATAAATTAGTCAACTTCAAAGTGTCTTTGAGCTCTTTCTGAGAGGGTACACTGCTTTTTCCTTCCAGCAAAGAAGAGACCAGGTGGTAACTTCTAATCAGTCTTCATTGAAAGTTTATGGAAAATAGAAGGGACTGTCCACATACAGAATAAATTACAAGTTACACACGGATGTGCTCAGGGCCCTCAACCTCAAAGCCAGGATGACATTCTTCAGGGAGTTCCTAAATGATAACCTTCTACCTTCCTCCCAGTCAGCTGCCATCTGGAAAAGGACAGCCAGCCACCCTTCAACAGGGGTGCCCTCTAGCATGACTGCTTTACTTGGATTCCATGAGGTTTCAGAGAGAGGAGAAAAGACCCTAGTACCTCTCCCAAACCTCACAGTCTAAAGCCCACAAGCCTGAGTTCTTACTTGCTGCCTCAAGATTGGCCCCTTCCCAGGGTGATGGACAGCAGGTCATCCGCTACTTTTAGGGGAAACCACAACTCCCACAATTAGGAGTATGGTCTGGTCCTATGGACTCAACCTGACCTATATATGGCACTGCAACTTTAATTTGTTTCCCCAAATCTGGCTTATTCAGTCTTCAGTAGGCACCAATCTTTTCTTCCAGGTTGCATACCACCAAGTCCCATGAGATTCTTGACTCCCCCAAGGTAAGGTATTTCCTTATTTGAAGCCATTCTTCACTGAAATGGCTCCAACTTTCCTTGAGGAACACGTGGGGGGAAAGGGATCTTCAGACAAGAAATCATTCTTCAAGGACACTCAATAATAAATATGCCAGAAGAGTCTAATTCAGCACAGAAAAAACCAAACATTGGCCTCTAGGTAGCAACTGCTAAAACCAACTGCTAAAGCCAAATTTACATTAAACAGAGAACTTAACTTCTCAGATTGAAACATCTAAATTTAATTTATTTCACTATATTCAAATTTCCCTTTAAGAAGTAGGATATAGTTCTGCTTTACCTTTTACATAACAAAAAATGCCTATTATGCGGTTTCTCCCAGGTTGCTATGTCAATTTGAGCCTCTATCTCTAAGGGTAGAACATAGATTGCAACTTTTAAATGATAGTCTTCCTCCACGTCTATATTTATTAAGATTTGTGTTTTAAAATTTTAGTCACAAGACTGAATTTCACATGGAAAGAGAGTAAAGCAGGACCTTCCTCTGGCCTCTGACTCAGCATAGTCACCGTCACTCATGCATCGGTTTAAGCTGCTCCCTCTCTTGTTGACGACCAGGGAGCGCTGTGGTCTCCACTCTCTACCCAGGGTCATTAGGCACAGAGAAGCCTCCCCATCTCTGTGCCCCCCGAACCTACAGATAACGAGGTTCAGAAGGGAGTCCAGCATGGTCAGAGCCTACAGCAAAGCAGAGGAGATGGGAATTCTAATACACCTTAACTTTCTTCACTGTGATCTGAAAGGTTGGCTAATGGCCTCTATGATATCTTTTTTTTTTTTTGGCTGCGCCCCGTGGCATGCAGGATCTTAGTTCCCTGACCACGGGTAGAACCTGTGCCCCTGCAGTGGAAGCACGGAGTCTTAACCACTGGACCCCCAGGGAAGTCCTCTATGATATCTTCAAACTCTGAAGTTCTATGACACTATAATATCCTTAGTGATGTTTCACATGACTTTTACAATTGTGAAGAAAACATGAGGAAGCCAGGGTTTTTTACTTTTTTGGGCACTGCTCTTATACAAAAAACTGGCCGTGGGAAGGTTGCCACGGCTTTACCAAACCTAGGACATGATAACACATCGGCACAGTGCACGTATGTCGGACTCTAGGGGACAACTGGAATTTGAACTACATCACAATCATCTTCTGCACCTTTAGATCTCTGAAAAGCTTAACGTACTTTTAAAGGTAGTTTACTTTGATATAATTCATAAGACATGTTTTCTTTTTCATCATGGAATTTAAAACTTGATGCAATAATTTACCAAGTATTGGGCTCTGATAAGATTACATCTCCAAAATCATACTCTACGTTAAGAAGAAAGTTTAGGGTATTTAACATACCATTTCCCTGCCTTAAAGAAAAAAAACAACAACTGCACTTAACATTTCAGAAAAGCTGAGGAAAAGATTCTTCCTCTTTCAGGTGACCATTTTATATCTGGAATAAATTATTGCATTGGAAGAAAAGTTACATCGTTAAGACAGACAATTATGTCTGGGACAAAAGTATGACTTGTCTTCCATATTTACAAATATGGAATAAAAGTGAAGTAGATGTCCTCCCTATTCTCCGGTTTTATGACGCTCATTGCTTTTGGGGGAATTTGCTAAAATGCTGTTGTCCGCTTCCGGAAGGCTGTCTTTCCACCACTCTGCCTGAGTCCATCCTTCCATAAACAGCTCCAGTGTTACTTTATTCATTGAAACTCCACCAACTCAACTCTCACACATCGGTTCATTATTCTGTCAACTTCTATCATGCTAAATTCAGTCCCAGGTAATTTAGCAGTATATTGCTTTTTTGACTTCCATTAATTTGCTCTTATCAACTCAATTATAAACCTGAAACTCAGTATTGAATCTTCCACCTCTTTGTATAACTCACAGCACCTCACACAGTGCCAGCAATGGAAGGAGTGCAATAAAAATATTTGATCGACTCAGGCAGAAGGTGATATTTACACAGATAGGCTAAGACGCATATGTCTTTTGCCATAATATGGCTATACTAATACCAGACCAATTTAGCATGAGGGAGAGGAGGAACAGATGGAAACTTAAAATTCCCTATCAGCAATCAGAAAGCTAATTAGCTGGCAAAGTACTGTATTTGTTTTGTTTTGTTTTGTTTCCAGAGAGTTCTTGTACTGTTGCTTAAGCTAGCCAAGACCTGCTCAGAAATCTTAGGTCCATTTTGGAGGCTATAGGTTTATTTGTAGGTCTCCAGGTCACTGTTGAAATGTGTTTTTAGCCTGGGTCTAAATACTGAGTTTTTCTTCTGGTCCCAGTTAATGATGGGCACAGAGGCAGAGAAATAAGCAGTGCTCAGAATTTCTTAAAAATGTATTAGGCCAGGAGGACCTGCTGGTATTACTGTGGGCTTTCTGGCTTGAGCTAATCCCAGAGCTTTAAAGGAGTAATCGTGGAAATCAGAGACCAGGCTGTAGCCCGTAAGGCAAATTCAGGAGCATCTGAAAAAATAAAGGGGTTTGGTAGCCTTCTAGAATCTAAACTGAGGCTAGAGTGCTTTGATAAGCTAGATTTCCTTCCTCAAATGGCATCTCCATGTGAGCAAGCCTGTATGTTAAGACACTGCTGAAGTACCAAGACAGTCTAGGAAATGAATTAGGGGGGTAGCTGCATATGAACTACTAAAAGTCATGCAGATAATATAGATTGTATATCTTTATGATGAGTTTTCTAGTATTTTCTGACATTTGAAAAATATCACACTAGGAGATGCTATGAAAGAAATGTCATAATTGGGTTGCAAACCCATTCCTAAAATTATCACCATGTTCCTGTCTCAATTTACTACCCTATTATCTGGCCTTTAAAGACATGAAATGTGAAAATTATTTCAGCCATCCACCTCATAACAGCACTGCTTTCAATAAGATCATCTTTGTGTTTTCAATGTATATGACTCAAAACAGAAAAGATCCTTCTTTCAGAAGATTTCCATATAGTACTAGTAGTTTGTTCCTGTTTCATGTTTTATACATAAGGCTGCTGCATAAAAATTTTTTTCTGTCAACTGAAAAAGTTCAATAGAAAATTAAAGACTTATTTTTCTTTAGAGAGAAAACTGTATGACAGTTTTTATAAATAAATACGCAAATGCACTTCCCATTGCCAAAATTTTCCAAAGAAAGCTTCAGTTTGCTCAAACAATAGGCTAACTCCTGGATCTTCCAGCTACAGGAACTTGTGGTCTTTGGTAAATATTAGCAGAACAGGCCTATTCACAAAGGCTGCACACCTGACCATCTGATCTCAGACACAATGTACCCTCAACACTTCTGGGAAAGACCAGCCTGAATTTTCTTATGGGTTGGACATAATGAAAATGAACAGAGGTTGCATTTGTATGTGGACATTTCCACCAGTAACTAGTTTAGTAAACTCCATTCATTAGCAATGCACAGTGGAAAACTACTAATAGGGAAAGAAATTAAAATTTTTCATATGCATTCATAATGTAAGCAGATAATTATTACTGTAATCAGTGATTTCATCTATTTTGCAATAATGCTTCCCCCAAAGGCTAATTATATATGACTCTTTGGCCGTGTGCTTATCAATCAGGGCTAATTATTTCTCTCTTTATTACTGAAAACCATGCTATATCTCTTGCAATGAAACAAATCTTATATTTTCAATTTGTTTCTCATATTTATGTGTGACTGGTTAATGTGTCTAATGTATACTAAAATCTTTGACATTTACCATCAAAGAGGAGCAAGAATATGTACTGTCTTCCTAAGGACAAATTATAGTGATTGCAAAGATTCGGCCAATCTTTTTCTGCTTTGTGTTTTGAAACACAACTGAGAGCTATTACAAAACCTTTTATGCCAGCTATAGTGAAGATGAGGAATAGTATTTCTTAAGCATCCACCCAGAGAAATGAGAGCAGATTGCTTTATAGAACATAAATAAATTTGTGTCCTTGCAGTCCAGTAGGATTCACATGAGTATCTTTATATTTTATTATTTCTCTTAGCCCTATGTACTTTCCACCATCCACATTTATCATTTATGAGCATATCTTCCTTGATTTGGAAAAAGAAGATATCATCCAGGAATGGCGCTTTGGCAAAGAAATAAACCCAATGAATGTGTGACTGGCAGCCTTGTTTAAAGGTACTCTCAGTACGTTACAAATTCAAACGACATTTTCTGCATATGTCCAACATTGCGAGAACCGTAACATCCAGACTTGCTCATGGTTTTTCTTTGGGCTATCCAAATAAGAAAACAAGTCTGTAACTTCCAGACAGTAAGGCTGAAAGCAGTGTAAGGAAGTGTGATTCAGGTCAATGAGGTAATTGAAGAAATGTCATGACAACCAAAATTAAAATGAGCAACCTCACATTTGCATGTGCCAGCTACTCCTCAGGAAATCTTTCTGGCTGCTTTTTGTTCCTATTAGACAGGATAATGTGGCTGCAAATTACCTCCAAATGAAAGGGAATTGACTCACCCTCAGCAGATATTGTCAGAGCGAACAAACCCTGGAAGGATGCCTTTCAAAGGAATCAACTCAGAACCAAGCAAAACACACACAGGCAAGCACACATACGCACACAAGTATTTTTATTAATTTTTCTCTCCTGTTTCTGCTGTGATGATGCCTGGAGATCATTTTAAAACTTTCAAAATAGAAAGTTCCTTCCAACCTCATACCATTCAAAGTTGCCTCACGACTTGCTTATACATAGTCCTGCGCAAGGCGGTTCTGAAGGCCTTGGCTTCTTCCCAGTATGACCCAAAATCTCCTCAGGAGGATAGTAGTGCAATTGGAAGGGACCTTCCCTGCATCAGGTCATGGGCTTCACAGACTTGAAAAGTAGGTGCGTAATACCACCATGAGCCCTACCACTGAGTCTTCTATAAATATAATACATAGAAATAGACATCTTGTCCTTTGTCTGTATGCTTGTGTTCTTGTGCTTCACAGATTTAGAGGGCAACTGCAGTGAGGTCTGTGTGCCCCATGTCCCAGGGAACTGAGCGATGGGGCATTATCCTCTAGAAGATATTTATACACGTGACTTTCTAGGTGAATCCCTAGGACTCACAGTGACGTGGGAATCACTTTCTTCCGTCAATTGTTGGCATCTCCCTTGGCCATTCATCAGCTCAAAGCAAATTAAGCTGTCATGCAGTTGACACAGTTTCCTCCTTGCCTGTTGCAATTGCTGAGCCAAGCAGAGTGGATTGGCATCTTCACTGTCTTGGTGGCACAAAGCCTCACAATAGTGGAACAACTTTTCATCAGTGCAAAAAATGTTCCGGAAGATACTTGCTCTGTTCAGTACACTTGTACATTTATTCTAGAATGTAAAAGAATGTAAAAATAAATGATTCATCTACTCTCTCATTTTGTTAAATGTAAGACAGTGATTTCGGGTCAGAAATGGCAAATTCTCCTGAAAGTGCTAGGGAAAATTACTCTTAATACCTCTATCTTGTTAAGTTACCATAGTAATAAAATCTCACTCCACGGAGGTAACTTTCTCAACAGGTCAGAACTTGAAATTCTACGTTGTAAACTTCTAAATACAAAGGAAGGCGTACGTTTATTTACTGGAGTTCAAACTTTAGAGATCTGACAGCTTTGAGGACTTTAAAAGATACTGAATCAACTGCTGTGAAAGAAAAAACTTGACAATTTAATTGGTATAGTATTACAACTGAAGAGACTATTTGGTGATTTATGAAGGGCATGTTTATGATCTGGGTTTGGGAATTTTTGCATGAAAGGTGAATTTGTGCTCAGAATGTTTGCATCTTCAAAGACCCATGAGTTTGACTGTGGGTACGTGTAGCATTTGGTTTGGAAACATATGAAAGAAACACTGCTATTCCTTAAGAATGTGATTTAACTGTCAATTTACTTGGATACACTGATTTACTGTTTTAAGTTATTTTATAATGTATTATGTATATACGTCTGCATTGGGCGCATCTATCTCCAAGCTTTAGAAGCTCCTGGAGAGTTGAGATTATCTTCATGTAACTGTCACAATTAGTACACACCAAAGGCAACCAGGCTTTTAACTTTTTCTAAGGCTGAGTTGCTTCATTCAGTGACATCTCCTCAACTCCGTTTGATCTCGTGTATTGCGAACTGAGTAAAGAAAAGACTGAATGAATGAAGTCAAACATAGCAAAGATGATGCTTCTGGAACGGCTACTTAGTTCATCCTCATTAAAGAAAAAAATACCAAAAAAAGAGAGAAAACATGATCCCTAACATCAAGAAGTGCAATCTAGTTGGAGAAGACAAATATACAGGTCTGATTTATCTAGAGACTAATTGCAAAACAGTCTGTGACAAGTGTGAGATTGTTTAGTGTACACTGAGCTTGCAGTTGTTAGAGAACTGGTGAGCAGATAGCCATCAGCCCTGGGCAAGTGGTGATTTTTTTCATCTCCTCTAGGGTCCTCCCTTCCATTTCAGCTCTCCTCTTACTGGGAACTTGCTCTCCAGGAGCCCCATCACTCGTTGAACCGATACGAGGAAGACATGGGATCCAAGCCTTTTCTCTGTATCCCCTTTGGAACCTGGAACCAAAATGTGTTTTATTTCCTCTGAAACCAAAGTATCAACTATGACATAATAAAATAAAAATTTATGGAAAGACATCGATAATGAACAAAATATCAAAATTTTATATAAGGCCAGGATCAGTACAGTATGACTGATTTTTTCTTTTGCCTCAAGCTAATGTGGCTGGGTATGATAAGGTCCTAATCCTGTCTTTGAAAAATTTTTTATTTTGTTTATCATGGCTTTTCTTGCATTAATTTTAACTTTGCAAAAAAAATATTTCATTAAAATATTTATCTTGATTATTGAGATTTTTTAGTGCTTCCTTAAGTTTTTTTATTGAAATATAGTTGCTGTACAATGTTATATAATTTACAGGTTATACTGCATTTATAGTTATTATAAAATAGTGGCTGTATTCCCCATGTTGTACAATATAACCTTGTAGCCTATTTTATACATAACAGTTTGTACCTCTTAATCCCCACCCCTATATTTTCCCTCCCCCTTTTCCTCTCCCCACTGGTAACCACTAGTTTGTTGTCTATATCTGAGTCTGCTTCTTTTTTGCTGTATTTACTAGTTTGTTGTATTCTGTAGATTCTACATATAAGTGATATCATACAGTATTTATCTTCCTCTGTCTGATTTATTTCACTTAGCGTAATGCCCTCCAAGTCCATCCATGTTGTTGCAAATGGCAAAATTTCACTCTTTTATTTGGCCGAGTAGTATTCCGCTGTATATTTATACCATATCTTCTTTATCCATTCATCTGTTGAGGGACACTTTGGTTGCTTCCTTATCTTGGCAATTGTACATAATGCTGTTATGAACATTGGGGTGCATGTATCTTTTCAAGTTAGTTTTTTTGTTTGTTTGTTTGTTTCAGCTATATACCCAGGAATGGAATTGCTGGATCACATAGTAACTCTATTTTTAGTTTTTTGAGAAACTTTCTACTGTTTTCCACAGAGGCTGCACCAATTTACATTCCCACCAACAGTGTAGGAGGGTTCTCTTTTCTCCACACCCTCGTGCACAGTTTGTTATCTGTGTTCTTTTTGATGATAGCTATTCTGACAGGTGTGAGGTGACATTTCATTGTGGTTTTGATTTGCGTTTCCCTGATAATTAGCGATGTTGAGCATCTTTTCACGTGCTTGTTGGCTGCCTGCATGTCCTCTTTGGAAAAATGTCTATTCAGGTCTTCAGCCCATTTTGTAATCCAGTTGTTTGTTCTTTTGATGTTGAATTGTATGAGCTGTTTATGTATTTTGGATACTAACCCCTTATTGGTCATATCATTTGCAAATATTTTCTCCCATTCAGTAGGCTGTCTTTTCATTTTGTCAATGGTTTCTTTTGCTGTGCTTTTAAGTTTAATTAGGTACCATCTGTTTATTTTTGCTTTTATCTCCTTTGCTTTAGAAGAATGATCCAAAAAAATACGCTACAATTTATGTCAACGAGTGTTCTGCTTACGTTTTCCTCTAGGAGTTTAATGGTTTCTAGTCTTACATTTAGGTCTTTAATCCATTTTGAGTTTATTTTTGTCTATGGTGTTAGATATGTTCTATTTTCTTTCTTCTGCATGTAGCTGTCCAGTTTTCCCAGTATCACTTATGGAAGAGACCGTCTTTTCTCCATTGTATATTCTTACCTCGTTTGTCATAGATTAGTTGACCATAAGTGCGTAAGTTTATTTCTGGGTGTCCCCTTAAATTTTGCACCTGAGGTCAGTGACTCATTCAACTTACCCTAGCTAAGTCCAGTTCTGCTACAGGGTCATTGATGATCAAGGGGTAAAGAAGGAAGGAAAATGTGTGTGGGAGGTCTACATGAAGAGTATAGTTTCCAATTATGTCAGAACATTATAATTAAGCTTTGCTGGAATGAAACAATAGTGAAAAGCCAGAAAGAAGATTACACACTTGGGAATTCTCATAGCCACAAGAGGGCATCAATTAAAATTTTGAGAGAATATGCACTCCAAGAGAGTATGGAAAGAAAAGGACAGAGGACAAAGGACTCATCTGAGAATTACTGTTAGCTCTAAATGACAGATTTTTCTCTAGTGGATTATCACTTTCACAGTATAACACATATTCTAAAACAGTGCTTCTGAAACTTAACACATGCGTCTGAATCACCTGGAGGGCTTGTTGAAATGCAGATTACTGGGCTTCCAGGACTCTACTTCAGTAGATTTGGGGTAGGGGCTGAGAATTTACAAATCTAGCAGGTTCCCAGGAGGTGTTGATACTTCTAATCCAAGACCCATAACCTGAGAAGTGGTTAAGTGGTGGGCTAGAATAAACAGAACTTTACAAGAGTAGTTTGTTTAAAAATGTATGTAGTAAAATCCCCTATAGAGAAAACAAATTCTATTATTTCCTACTAACTATAAACTCTTCAGGAAGAATCAAGAGAATTATTCTCCCATTCCTCCTAGACCAGACAAGTAGCAACAAATAAGTCTAGTTAGAGCAAGATAATAGAGAATGGTAGGGCTTGTAAACTGGAGATGACATGTCCAGTCTAAAGGTATTGAAGTTCAATTAAAACAAAGTAAATCACTATGGAAGACAAACGATTTGTACCTCTGACATCTGGACCCAACAAGAATATTAAACTGATCTTCTGAGAGAGAAAGGTGTTCAGAGTGTTGGTGATTTAAAATTTGATAAGGGGAGCAACCAAGTTCCTGCAAAATTGGTTTGATTCTTGCTACTGAGGTGGGTAAGAGCATCAGTTTGGACAAGAGACATAGATCAGAGCCTGTTAAAATGCAGCCCCTTAAAAAAAAATGCAGCCCCTTGCAGCTGGAAAGACTGAAAACTAAGCCCAGTGATCCTGGGAGCTTTGGTGAAGGCCCTCAAGTCCCTCATGGATGGAACAATTGGGGCTGCCTGACAGCTGCCCATATTTGAACAAACCACTAAAACATGAGCTATAGCAGCCATAAGCACACAGAACTTGAGGAATGATGCTGTCCTCTATTTTTCTCTACCCCACAAATCTTGAGGTCCTTCTATAGCCCAAGGCAAGAGAAAGGAGAGCTGAAAATCACTGAGTTTGGACTTCTCAGAAATGGTGGAAAATAAAAAGCTCAATTTGTCTTTAATACGATTTAGCACAATTCAGAAATGTGACATTTCTTGGATTCCAACTGTCATGGGGCAACTCATACTTTTTTCAGTCAGAGGAGACAATTTGATAGCAGACCAGTCCAATGTGGGGCACTTGCTTGGCCACTGTTGGCTCACAGAGTAATATATGGAGCCCATATGTCTCTCCCTATCATAAGAATTTGCTGAGAAGCAATCAGCTCCACTTTTGCTTCCTTCAGCATGAATGACGTGTTACAACCTGTTTTTTCACATCAAAACCAGTGAGTCAGCTGAGAATTATATAACAGTTTGAAGCATACCAAGCAAGTTACAAGCAAGAAGCTTGTCTCATGGTTAGACATGGGTGCCTGATTGGGTCTCAGTGTAAATAAGCTTCTGCACAGGCTGCTTGAGCTCCATTTCTAGCCTTACAAATGGTGGAATAAGGAGACATGCGTGGGATGATAAAATGACCAATAAACCAAACTAATTCAGCAGAAGCAGAAACTCAGAACTAGAGATATGGGTAAGCAGTAAGCCATCTCCACCTTCTAGAACATGTGTCTGCAAACTATGCCCTTGGGCCAAATCTGGATGCCACCTGTTTCTTTGAATAAAGTTTTATTGGAACACAGCCACGCTCATTTGTTTACATTGCGTCTATGGCTGCTTCAATGGCAGAGTTGAGTTACGTGACAGAGACTGTATGACCTACCAGGCTGAAAATATTTACTCTCTGGCCCTTTACAGAAAAAATTTGCTGACTCCTGCTCTATGAAGAAGAGAACTCAGAGTCTCCCAGTTCACTAAATTCCCCTGGAATATGGTCCAACTAATTTTATTTACATCTCAAAGGACAACATACCTCAGTGATATTTGGTCACAGTAATATATGTGAACAAATTTGATAGAAAATATCAATATCCTTAATCTGGTGACATATGACATATAGTCCCCTCTGATGGTGGCTTTCAGTCTGTTTTTTAGGCTCCAACTTTAATAATTGGTCCTAAATTTCAGATCTTCCTATTCCTTTAGTTGGATTGCAAGCTGGCAGAATTATTGCCATGATCTGCCCATAATTGTCCCATAAGGTAACAAGTTACTTTCTGGCCTTGCCTGATATTACTCTGGGTAGGTAAAATGAAGAAATTGGCACGTTTGTTCTCCCAGCTGCATGCCTTTCTTTCCTTTGAAAGATCTCATCAGTTGCAACGGCCTAGTGTCCTCAGATTCTCTTCCTATCAAAACCCACCCTCACAAGAAAACATAATAAATTCACTCACAGTAAAATACAAATAACGTATAACAATACAAGATCACCTTTCCAGAGGTATCAAAGTTCCTAGATGCATCAGCAAGTTAAGTGGTAAACAAATTTTTCTTTCATTCTCTCTTTTTGAGGTCAGGATATAAAGAAAAAAATAAAACCAAGTAAGCTAGTAGCTTCTTCCACTAAGAGCTAGTTCCTCTGTGCTTAATCTATAACCCAAGAACCTCTACATCCAAATCACCCAGGATACTTAATAAAAAGGCAGAACTTGAAGCCAAATTCTGGACCGACTAAATCAAAATATCTGAAGATAAGTCACTGGAATCTTTATTTCAACAAGCACAATTTCCTCTTCATGATTTTAATGTTGAGTAAAGTTTGAAAACTATTGCACTATAGTGTGTGCAATTATTCTGCCCACTGGACTCATATCTTGATGGGTAGTAATGGTAGGCTGGAGATGCTCCAGGACCTGACTTGCTCAGTCTGATTGGCTGCTTAATAGTCCTCTGACTTACAGGTGAGCTGATGAATTTCTCACACTACAAGGGCTCTCTCTATTGGGGGCTGGTGTAATGTTGCAGAGTGTAAAATGTACATTGATTATTTATTTTCACATTAACTGCACAGAACAATGATATGAGGTAATCATTAATATGTTTTAGGAAAGTGACCCAGTTTCCTTCATTGTAAAATGGGGATTTTTTTAACAAAGTCTGTTTCAAACTGTAGTGAGAATTGAGATAATGCACTTAAAGTGCATAGCATGCAGGAAGTGGTTAATAATGCCAAAAATTACTGTTGCTAATTTTATATAACATGAGAAAATTAAAGCTCAGTAGTTTTATTCAATAGGTCTGTTACACAACTTGTAAGATGCCAAGAAGAAGATTTGGAACCCAATACTTTTTGGAGTCAGTCTTTCTTTTACCCAGAGGTTGATTTCCCATTTATCATGAAACTCATACTGAGTTTCAGAGTCCCTCATTTGCATGGACCCCTTCCAAGACTCTAAGATGGACCCAGAAAGGCAATATGCTCACAGAGCCAAAATTTTTATAACATTTGCAAAAGTTAGATAATTTAATCGCAATTGGTATAGAAAACTGTTTCTTTCCAGTTCTATTCTGTCATGCTTTTTCTCTTTTTGTTGGCATTGAAGTGGCTACAGGCATTTACAGCTAAAAGAAAATTGAGTTGGGGATAATTTCAGCTTGGATTTTGTGGGATGTTTTTACGTGGTTTGTAATCACTTCTGTATATAGTTACATCATTACTACCAGGCTCAATGTATAATTGACTTCAATAAATAATCCTATTGACTATTTTTCCAGTCTTCATGGTATCATGACACGATGGTGTCTAGACCAGAGCTTATATTTTATGAAGGTGCACCTGAGTACCCAGCACCAAGCACTGAAGACATATGCATAGTGGAAGTGAAATTAGTTATGAATTATACAGCACCAGAAGCTAGTCTGTGGCAAAACCTTACAGACAGCAGAAAAGTAAAATTATAAACAGAGGCTTCTGTTCTCACCAACGTTTAGGCAAAACAGAAGTTGTCTCTTGTCAGGAATATACTCAAACATACAGTGTATGCAATTATAAATGTTCCATAGCTTTTTCCCACTTTTCTCCCTTTTTTGATGGAATTGCACAAAATAGAATTTATCAGAATTCCTCAATTTGTAAATCACAAAAATGTAGCAGTTCTAAAAACCAGTGAGTACAAACTGTTTGTAAATCACACATTATACATCCCTCCCCCAAATATTATAGAATATCTGACTAGACCTACAAGAAATTGAATTAGAGAAATTGAATTAGTAACTAAACATCTTTCTTCAAAGTGAAGTCCAAGTCCAGAAGACTTCACTGGTGAATTTTCTCAAATGTTTAAGTAAGAAACAATACCAATCCTACTCAAATTCCTTTGGAAAATAGAGAAGGAAGGAATACTTACTAACTCATTCTATGAGGTCAGTATTACCCTGATGTCAAAGCCAGACAAAAACACTCCATGAAATGAAAACTACAGGTCAACGTCCCTCATGAAAAAGGATGCAAAAATCTTCAACAAAATATTAGTAAATAAAATCCAACAACATATGAAAAAGGATTATGCATTTTTACCAAGGAATGCAAGGTTGGTTTAACATCTGGAAACTGATCAATATAATATATAATATTACCAGGATAAAAGACAAACTTACGTGATCATCTCAGTAGATGCAGCAAAACATCTGACAAGATCCAACACCTATTCATGATAAAAGCTCTCAACAAATGAGGACTAGAAGGGAATTTTTGCAACCTGTTAATGGAATTAAAAACAAAACAGAATGGCCATCATCAAAAAGTCTACAAATAATAAATGTTGGAGAAAAGGTGGGAATGTAAATTGATGCGGCCATTATGGAGAACAGTATGGAGGTTTCTTATAAAAAACTAAAAATAGAGTTATCATATGAGCCAGCTATTCCACTTCTGGGCATATATCTGGAGAAAACTCAAAAAGATACATACACCCCAATGTTCATAGCAGCACTATTTATAATAGCCAAGTCATGGAAGCAACCTAAGTGTCCATTGACAGATGAATGGATAAAGAAGATGTGGTGTATACATATAATGGAATATTACTCAGCCATAAAAAGAATGAAATAATGCCATTTGCAGTCAAATGGGTGCACCTGGAGATTATCATATTAAGTGAAGTAAAGTCAGGCAGAGAAAGACAATTACCATATGCTATCACTTATATGTGGCTTCTAAAAAAAATGACACAAATGAACTTATTTACAAAACAGAAATAGACTCACAGACATAGGAAACAAACTTGTGGTTAACAAAGGGGAAAGAAGGAGGAAGGATAAATTTGGAATTCAGGATTAACAGATACAGACTACTATGTATAAAATAGATAAACAACAAGGATGTAGAATATAGCACAGGTAACTATATTCAACTATACTCAATATCTTTTAATAACCTATATTGGAAAAGAACCTGAAAAATTATATATATATAATTATATATGTATATATATATTAATGAATCACTTTGCTGTATACCTGTAATATTGTAAATCAAGTATAAAAAAAAAACAGAGCAAGAAAACTTGTCACTAACATCATAGTGGTAAAAGATTGAGTTCTTTCTCCCTAACATCATAGTGGTAAAAGATTGAGTTCTTTCTCCCTAAGAAAAGGAACAAGTAAGAATGTTCACTCTCAAAACTTCTGTCAAACATTGTACTGGAGCTTCTAGTCAGTGCAATAATGCAGGAGTAAAAAATTAAGGGCATACAAACTGGAAAAAAAAGAAAGTAAAATTGTCTTTATTGACAGACAATACGATCCTATATGTAGAAAATCATAAATATATATATATATATATATATTTTTTTTTTTTTTTTCAGTACAGGGGCCTCTCACTGTTGTGGCCTCTCCCGCTGCGGAGCACAGGCCCCGGACTCGCAGGCTCAGTGGCCATGGCTCACGGGCCTACCCGCTCCGCGGCATGAGGGATCTTCCCGGACCGGGGCACGAACCCGTGTCCCCTGCATCGGCAGGCGGACTCTCAACCACTGCGCCACCAGGGAAGCCCCATAAATATATTTTTTAAAAAACCTACTATAACTAATAAGCAAGTTTAGCAAGGTTGCAAGAAACAAGATCAATAAATTTAAAAAATCAACTGTATAAAGTACAAGCAATGCACAATCAGAAAATAAAATTAAGAAAACAATTCCAATCACAATAGTATCAAAAACAATAAGACAATAAAGAATAAATTTAACAAAACAAGGGCAAACGGGCCTGAGAGAACTTTCTGGGTTGATGGAAATTTTTAGAAACATGTTGTACAACTATATAAATTTACTAAAAATCACCAAACTGTGAACTCGCAATGATAAATTTTATGGTATGTTAACTATGCCTCAATAACAGTGATTAAAAATGTATAGACGGAAAAAAGTATCTCTCTATTCTCATAAGAAATAGAAATAATACCTTTCTTTTCTCATAAAAATTATAAAATTGTCACATGATGAGGCAAAGATTATGCATTAAAAAATGCGGGGGAAAGTGTTTTAGAGGTTTGTTAGTCAATGAATAAATAAATAGATTTTTTGTCTGAACTTTGTAGTATTTTTCAGCATTAAAAATGTTTTTCTCGGGGCTTCCCTGGTGGCGCAGTGGTTGCGCGTCCGCCTGCCGATGCAGGGGAAACGGGTCGCCCCGGTCTGGGAGGATCCCACATGCCGTGGAGCGGCTGGGCCCGTGAGCCATGGCCGTTGGGCCTGCTTGTCCGGAGCCTGTGCTCCGCAACGGGAGAGGCCGCAGCAGGGGGAGGCCCGCATACCACAAAAAAAAAAAAAAAAAAATTTTTCTCTAAATAAGTGTTTGTCTTATTTTTTTAATTTATAATTTGTTTTGCTATTCTTTTTTAAAAAAATAAATTTATTTATTTATTTTTGGCTGCTTTGGGTCTTTGTTGCTGCACGCGGGCTTTCTCTAGTTGCGGCGAGTGGGGGTTACTCTTCGTTGCGGTGCGCGGGCTTCTCATTGCAGTGGCATCTCTTATTGCAGAGCATGGGCTCTAGGTTTGCAGGCTTCAGTAGTTGTGGCTCGCAGGCTCAGTAGTTCCATGGCAAGTGGGATCCCCCCGGACCAGGGATCGAACCCGTGTCCCCTGCATTGGCAGGCGGACTCTCAACCACAGTGCCACCAGGGAAGTCTCTGTATTGTTTTTCTTAAAGGGGGCCCTAAAATTGTGTAAGTTTGAGTTTTAAAAAATCCACTTCTGCTCCTATTCCTGTTCCCTAGTCCCTTTCTCTACAGGGAACCACTTTTACTGGTTTATTATATAGGCATAGCTCAGAGATAGTGTGGGTTCAGTTCCAGACCACCACAATAAAATGAATATCACAATAAAGCAAGTCACATAAAAAATTTTGTTTCCTGGTGCATATAAAAGTTATGCTTACACTGTACTATAATCTATTGTGTGCAGTAGCACTGCATCTAAAAAATGTATATACCTTAATTGAAAAATACTTTATTGCTGAAAAGTACTAACCATCATCTGAGCCTTCAGCAAGTTAAAATCTTTTTGCTGGTGGAAGCTCTTGCCTGGATGTTGATGGCTGCTGACTGATCGGGGGCTGGTTGCTGAAGGTTGCAGAGGCTGTGGAAATTTCTGAAATAAAACAACAATGAAGCTTGCCTCATTGATTGACTCTTCCTTTCCTAAGCGATTTCTCTGTAGCATGCAGTGTTGTTTGATAGCATTTTACTACAGTAGAACTTCTTTCAAGATTGGAGACAATTTTCTCAAACCCTGCTGCTGCTTTGTCAACTAAGTTTATGTAATATTCTGAATTCTTTGCTGTCATTTCAGTAATCTTCACAGCATCTTCACTAGTTTCCATTTCAAGAAACCACTTTCTTTGCTCATCCATAAGAAGCAACTCCCCATCCATTAAAGTTTTATCATGTGATTGCAGCAATGCAGTGACATCTTCAGGCCCCACTTCTGGTTCTCTTGCTATTTCCATCTCATCTGCAGTTACTTCCTCCACTGAAACCTTGATCCCCTTAAAATCACCCATGAGGGTTGGAATCAACTTCTTCCAAATTCCTGTTAATGTTGGTATTTTTGACCTCTTCCCATGAATCATGAATGTTCTTAATGGCGCCTAGAATGGTGAATCCTTTCCAGAAGGTTTTCGGTTTATTTTGCCCAGATCCATCAGAAGAATCAGTATATATGGCAGCTGTAGCCTTATGAAATGTATTTCTTAAATAATAGGACTTGAAAGCCAAACTTAATTCTTAATCCATGGGCTGCAGAATGGATGTTGTGTTATCAGGGATGAAAACAACATTAATCTCATACATCTCCAACAGACCTCTTGGGTGACCAGGTGCCTTGTCAATGAGCAGTAATATTTTGAAAGAAATCTTTTTTTTCTTTCTGAGCAGTAGGTCTCAACAGTGGGCTTAAAATATTCAGTAAACCATGCTGTAAACAGATGTGCTGTCATCCAGGCTTTGATGTTCCATTAACAGAGCAAAGGCAGAGTAGATTTAGCATAATTCTGAAGGGCCCTAGGATTTTCAAAATGATAAATGAACATTGGCTTCAGCTTCCAGTTACCAGCTGCATTAGCCCCTAACAAGAGACTCAGCCTGTCCTCTGAAGGAGGCATTGACTTCTCCTCTCTAGCTATGAAAGTTCTTCCAGTATATAGCTGTTTCATCTGCACTGAAAATCTGTCATTTAGTGTAGCCACCATCATTAATTATCTGAGCTAGATCTTCTGGATAACTTGCTGCAGCTTCTATATCAGCACTTGCTGCTTCACCTTGCAGTTTTATGTTATGGAGAGGACTTCTTTCCTTAAACCTCATAAGCCAACCTCTGCTAGCTTCAAACTTTTTTTCTGCAGCTTCCTCACCTCTCTCAGCCTCCATAGAATTGAAGAGAGTTAGGGCTTTGCTCCAGATAAGGCTTTGGTTTAAGGGAATGTTGTGGCTGGTTTGATCTATACCGACCGCTAAAGCTTTCTTCATATCAGCAGTAAGGCTGTTTTGCTTTCTTATCACTTGTGTGTGCACTGGAGTAGCACTTTTAATTTCCTTCAAGAACTTTTCCTTTGCATCTAAAACTTGGCTAATTTTTCAGCAGAGGAGGGGGAGCTTTTGGCCTGTCTCAGTTTTTGACATGCCTTCCTCACTAAGCTGAATCATTTCTAGCTTTTGATTTAAAGTGAGAGACGTGACTCTTCCTTTCACTTGAACACTTAAGAGACTACTGTAAGGTTGTCAACTGGCCTAATTTCAGTATTGCTGTGTCTCAGGGAATAGGGAGGCCTGAGCAGAGGGAAAGAGATGGGGAACAGCTGGTGGGTAGAGCACTCAGAACACACACAACATTTACCAGTTAAGTTTACTGTCTTATATGGGCATGATTCATGGGGCCTCAAAACAATTACAATAGTAACATCAAAAATCACTGATCACAGATCACCATAATAAATATAATAACAATGAGAAAGGTTGAATATTGTGAAAATCACCAAAATGTGATGCAGAGACACACAGTGAATGGATGCTGTTGGAAAAATGGTACAGATAGACTTGCTCAGTGCATGGTGGCCACAAACTCAATTTGGAAAAAACATAATATCTGTGAAGCACAATAAAGTAATGGGCAATAAAATGAGGTATGATGGTGTAGCCTTCCGGAGATAATCTAATTACTAAATAACATAATCTAATTTAATAATAATAACATAATAGACAATTTAGCATGACTAAGGGCCAGGCTGTGCTCTAAGGACTTTCCATTTATTAAACCACTTAATCCTTACAGCGATTTTATGAGGCAGGTGCTGTTCTTACCCCATTTTACAGATGAGGACGCTGAGGCAACAGAAAGTATAGTAACTTTCCCATGGTGAGTTTTAAACCCGGGCCATCTAGCTGCAGTTTTTACTCCTAATTACCACTCAAAATTGTCTCTCAATACATAATAATTTGGGGGGAGGGGGTGCTGGTGAGAGGACAGTGGGAATGGTCTAAAGCATAGGTACGAAGAGCTGGGTTTTACACGTGCTGTACACACTTTTCTATATTGCTCTTTTATGTCTCAACAATATTTCTTGAAGACAAGACTGGCTACATAATTTTCTGGGCCCAGCACAAAATGGAAATGTGAGGTTCCTTCTTCAAAAATTATTAAGAATTTCAAGAAGGCGACAGCAGAGTATTAAATCAAGCATAGGTTTCCTTTAAACCTATGCCCATGACGTCAGCCCTCCATGAACCCAGTACTTTTGCCTCTAGTTCTTGCCTTGATTATAGCTGCTTTCCAATGACTGATCATCAGCTGGTCATAGAACTCAGAGGTGCCACCTCTGTGCCACAATCTAGGGACATGCCAACTGTTCTGTTGTGACTGTCAGCTTATGAAGGGAGAGGCATCAAGCGTGCCCATGCAGCTCCTGCTGGTGACTCAAAGGGAAAACGAGTCTGGCTGCAGAAATATATGGATAGAGATCTAGAGATTAGAAATCTGCAGTCTGGAGTTACCTTGCCTCTTATCTTTTGCTTTATTTTTAGCAAGGTAATTTGGGTCACTAATATTGATGAGATCAACAGAACTAGCACTAAATTCTTCCCGTCTGCCTGTTTCTCCCTACACCCGAACCAAAATTTTTCCCAGCCCGCACTTGTGGGTAAAACTTTTCAAACCATTTTACCCAAATGACACTGAAAAATTGGATTGCTAGACTCTTTGCAGCATTTCATATCATTTGGATTTTTCCTTTCCTTGGTAGGGAAAATCAGGAATCACCCAAAGAGCTTCGGCTCATCTGACTGCCACCGATAAGATCAGGAAAGTTCGCTGAGTGAAGACCCTCCAGACACGTTTCTGACCTGTTGATGGAAGGTGTGTTTTGGCCTCATTTCTTCTGCCTTTCCCAGCTGATACCTATGGTGACCTAAGGAATTAGAGGCACTGATCAGACAAAGAACATCCAATTCCGAGTCATCCAAAAAGGTACAGGCAAGAGAAAAAGAGCCGAGAGGAAAATTTCCAGAACATTTCCATTTAGAAGCACGATGAAACTTGTTGACTAAGGTAGCCACGTTATCTAGGGCATGCATTTGACAATCTGGCACAGGTGACGAAACTGACAAACACACACAAGAAACTAGCACAACATTATCTGTAAATTGGTTGTGATTGAATACTTCATGTCATCAAGGGAATAGAGGCAATGAAAGAAAAGCCTTATTTCTCTGCAAAGAAAGGAATTTCTGTCAGAAAGAGACTAGGAAATAAAAGAGAAAAATGTCTTAAGAGAGATCACTATGCATTCTATAAAGTACATGTTGTAAAATGAAAAGAGAAAAGCAGCTTGATTCTGAAACTCTATTCAGTGTAATTTTGTGTAAACTGTTCTCTAAAGAGAGAGACTGAACCCTAATCAACCGGCATCTTCTTCCAGATGGCTCTAAGTGTGCCTTCATCTGTTTTTTAAGAGAGGGTTGGTATGATTCCTTACTATAAGGAAAGGCACATATTGAGACTCGATCAAAGGATTTTTCCAATACATATTTATAACTTAGCACTCTCAGAATGGTTTGTAAGGGTTTTCCCTTTCCCCATCTCTGCCTGGCATTTGTTGGCTCATGACTGCTCGGATGATGACATGCTTCAGTTGAATTCTGATTCTTAAGTGGCTGCCAAGTCCATGATGTTTTTTTTTCCCAGGACCCTTAATCAACACTTGTTGAATGAATGAAAATAAAGAGACTGCATCCCCATATCCAATGGCATACCAGTTGACAAAGTAGTAACTGCAGGAGGAAGGCCAGGTTGGCATCTTCAACTGAAGGCAAGGAGCCTGAGTTGCATCCTTTCCTACACAGAACAGAATGATGTGAACACGGCTGCAGGATTTTGACCCTATGGCACTTCCAGCTTCATGAGAAATTTCAGAAGTTTTCTTTATAAACACAGTAACAGAGCTTTACCCAAAACAATGCCACTGTGCCAACAATGAAGTCGAAATTGCTGAAGAGATTCTGGGAGAAAGAATTCTTGAGAAAAGGTTCCTAGTCATTGCACTTATTCATTCATTTGTTTGCTTATTCATCAAAGTAACTACTATGCCTTAGCTATTGTGCTAAGTTCCTGAGGATATGCAGGTAAATAAAGTAACATATCCTGCTTGCCCTCAAGTTGACAATCTAGTAGGAATATCTCAATTACAATAGTTTGATGAGGGTTATGATGCCACAGCATGTTATGGGAGCAAATTTTGAAGGATACTTAATCAGACTTGGAGAGTTGTAAAGTATTTCCAGAGAAGAGACACAAAAGCATAGACCTAAAAAATGAGTATGACTTAGCCAGGCAAAAGTGGGGAAGGATCTTTCAGTAGAAGGGAACAGCATTTGCAAAAGGTCAAAGGCAAGTCCGGGGAGAGGCATGCTGGGAACTAGAGGAAGTTCATGACGGTTGGCAGTTGAGCTGGGGCTGAGGATGAGAGAGGGGAGGATTGGATTGGAAGGGTGGAGAGGACATCAAGAAAGCACCTGTCCTTTTTTATACTTGGATAGGGATCTACATTTAATTGAATTAAAATCTACAAACTCGGACTATGCTAAAGGGTGCCCGAAGTACAAGACTCAGTTTGGAAATTGTCTCTGCTCTCAAGGAGCTTGAGTCAGTAACAAATTCTCAGGATCCAGGATCTCTGTCAAATCAGAGAACAGATAATCCATGAGATGGGAGATGTCCCACAATGATACGGAGCGCTGGTTTGTGAAGGAAAAATAATCTCATTCTTTCACGTGTGGATTTTAGATGTGATTTGAGGGTGTGTATATGTAGATGTTTAAAACACACCAAGAGAAATTCTCAAATTCCCTGCAATCTACCAACATTAAGAAATGAAGGTTAGCACAGGGAACTAAATGTCTTGTAATCACCTATAATGGAAAAGAATCTGAAAAAGAATATATATATGTACGTACATACATATATATATATCAATATACAACTGAATCACTTTGCTGTACACTTGAAACTAACACAGCATCGTAACTTAACTACACTTCAATTAAAAATAGAATAAAATGAAGGAATGAAGGTGAGCTAAATTTGTAATATATATAAATGTCAAATTACTATGTTATACACCAGAGACTAATATAATATTGTACATTAATTGTACATCAATAAAAAAAAGAAAAAGAATTTATGATGGTACTGGGGGGGGGAATAAATGAAGACAATCTAAAGAAATTGGGAATCAAAATCTCATCTCTTTTGAATTCTAGAAATATTGAGATGAGGGAAATTCTGTCACAGATGAAAATTACAGTGTGTGCTTCCTGATGCAATAGCAGCAGGCAGAACTTAGAAACTTAGAGAAAGAATTGACCTCAAAGTTTCCTATCTTTCAGTAGAAGTTTGAAAAATCTGAATTCCATCTGATTTTATAAGATAATTACAGAGAATCATTTTCTCCTCAAAGTCAATAGGTTTGACTAATACATAATCTAAACACTCTTCTAGGACTTTTGGAAAGTTCTCAGAAGACATTTGCAATTTTGGTGTTGTAGAAATAAAGGCAGTGCCTATTTTAAAGTCATGGATACTTAAATGAATATGCTGAAACTAACATTAAATGCCAGGCTAGTCATCATCATACAGAAACATTGGTGATATTTAATAATATTTTCTTCTTAGTATAATTTTGGTAGGATGATCATAGGCTTTTTGACAAGTTCCTTTCTGGACCCCAGTCAGGTAGACTCCAATTCCAGTCTTAATCAGAGTTGGGATTTGTTGATCTCCAGAATATGAGAACTACACAGCCAGTTATAACTAGACAAACAAGCTAATTACATTAATAACTTGGAAAACCACTAATCTAGACAGTGGTTCCCAATCTCTGATCAGAAGACTCCTGGAGCTAGTGCAAAAACATTTCAACTCCATGTGTTCCCCAAGCAATGTCTCTACATTATACACCTAGTCTTATGCAAAAATTCATGCCATCTCGTAACAATATATTCCAATAGTATTATGTTTTAATAAACAGAAAGCGTTTAAAGGTTACTAAATTTACGACCGTCTTTTGTCATATGTTCTCAAGCAACATATTCTAAAAGTACAACTATGAGATAACTTAAAATGTTTTTACCTTAAGAAAGAATCCTCAGTCTGCAGAACAGAAGGCCTTTTGATTTTTTTCTGCAAGTGAGTTATTTTTGTGTCGTTCTAATTCACGGGTCACTCATAAGCATATTATATACAACATTGCAAATAAATAGTTGAAGGATATAATTAAGCCCAGCAGAATTTTAGCTGGTCTGAGTAATGTGCCTATGTGCCATCCTCCACCTACACAGAGTCCCACAGAAGTCTTAGGGCTGTTCAAAAACAGAGAACATATTACTTTATCTGCTAAGAAGTGCAAAACTATATATTAATCTCAATGGCGGCAACTTTCCTTAGTCTAATTTATCAGGTAATGTTATCACTTTTTCCACTTCATGGTGCTTTCATGCTGTTTTTAAAGATGGAATTATTCATGTGACTCATTGCAAGCTATCGCAAATCTTTTTGGAAGTAGGTGAGGCATGAATAATAACAAACTAACTTGCAACATTGTCCTAGAAATAGATTTCATTATAAAGCCAGAGTTCTTAAAAGCTTCGTTCTTTTCTGAATAATGTGTCCCACTGCGCTGAAATCTTTGTCAGACTGAGGAACTCTTCCATGCCAGGCAAATAAAGTTAGCTCAACACTTGTTGACCATTTCATATGTGCTGCTTGGTCCTAGGAAACGAAGACAAATTAGAGTCACGTGTCATATTCTTACTCGATATTCACTCAGAACATCGTGGAGGTGGGCAGGAGGCGTCTTTGGTGGCTACGTCACAGTCTGGCTTTTGTCTGAAGTGCTATAGAAGCAGAGAAAAGAGAGCAGTTCTTACGGCACTTGAGGAAGTAGAGAGTGAACCAAGAAAGTTTTGCTTCATCAAAGAGACATTTGAGATGTCTGGGAGGATGAGCTGAATTTTACCCCGCAGAGAAGAGCGGGAGGTCACTCCAGGGAAAAAAGGATCGGGATGCACAAAGGCACACTCCCAGTTTTCCTTTTACCCCTCTCTCTGTTTTACTAGCTCTTCCTCCCTGACCCATGCCTAAATAGCGGGGGTTACTCAGAACTCTAGCCTGGGCCACTTATCATCTCACACCACACACAAATCTTGAGCAATTTCATCCACGCCCAGGGATGGCTTGATTCCCATCTTTACGTTGATGACAACTAAATATGCATCTCCAGCCCAGATCTGTCTGCTTAGCTCCAGACGAATATAAGCAAAGCCTTCGCAACATCTCTTCTTTGGCAGCTCACAGATCTCTCAGACTCAACACGTTCAGAACTGAATTCATCTCCTCATACCCGTCCTGCTGCAATTTTCCCGTTTCAGTTACTGGCATTTCGATCCCTCAGGCACTCACGCCAAAAACCTGGGTGCCATCCATGACTCCTCCCTTTTTCTCACCCACAGGCTCCATCCAATACGTTGCCAAGTTCCATCAAGACAGTCTCTGAAGTAGTTCACGAATGTATCTCCTCGCTCTGTCCCTATTGCTTTTACCTTACTCTTATGTCCCGAATTATGTCCTTAATCTCTATGTCCTAAATTACTGAGTAGGAACTAGCCAGCAGAAGGGGAGGTGGAGGGGGTAGCATGCATTTGGGGTACAGTGGAAATGGTGCAGGCAGGAACAGAGGCTCATGGTTAAGGAATGGTACCCGGTTGGACTTGATGTTTTTTTGTGGTCAGCAGTTACAGTGGGTCAAGCTCTCCGAAAACTCCAAAGTAAGAACAGCACACGGTACTTCTCTGCTGTGGGGTTTATCAGCAGTGCTCTTAGCAAGTTCATTTGTCTGAGGTTAAAATGATGCTCTGTGGTCACAAGACCAAGGATATTGCTGGAGGCTCCCAACAGGTAGGAGGTGAGGGTCTCTCCTCCTGGTTTAGAACTCCAGGAGGGGACCTTATGACAAACATGTGAGGCTCCTGTCTCGAGGTCTCAACCAAAACTGTATTAAGTTAGTGAATGAATGAACAAACCATATTTGCTCATTTGAGAACTGTTGGTTTATAGTTTTGGTCCATTTATCTTCGTGTTGAATGAATTTGTAAAAGTGTATCTTATAATTAAAAGGGTAACCCTATTTTTCTCACATTGGCTGCAAAAAACTTTTTCCTAGATGAGTGTATGTGGGTATTTGTGTCAGCAAACTCGTCTACACGTTCTTTTTCTTTCACTTCCACACACAGGACTCCTTGCTGCTTTGGTATATGCCCTGAGTCCTTGGAAGTCCCTAAATGGACCAGGGCAAGAGAGAGCCTGCCCAGAAGGGCACTCCGGATCAGAGGAAGACATGTTTCAAGACGATATACTGTAATTTAGGCAGGGATTTTCACTTGAACGTGAAACAATTCCACATTTAAAGACATTTTTTCGAACACAACATGCACTCAGTTAACTGAATGTTTGGAATCAGTTTTTAGTATAACTCATTTCACTTGAGTATGTCTATTTTCAGAATGGCCATTGTGCCAAGGACAAGTTGATCAAGTGACTTCCCCTAAGTGTTTTGGCAATCCACCCTGATGACACGCTGCCAGTTATCAAAAGCACAATCAAGTTCAGGAGAACTGAAGCTAAAGCACACAGGGCCGACACCACTGGACTTTGAAAATGGACCCCAGTGTGCTAAACGAACCCTGTCTAATATCCGTCTGGATTCTCTCAGTTAAAATAGGTATATTTTATTATTATTAATCACGGTAAAGAATTTAAAATGGTACAAAAGGTGGAAAAGAAAACTAATTATTTCCTACTGTAGTTCCCCAACACTCCCCATTACAATCTACATATTGCTCTGCTCCTTGTTTTTTTACTTAATAATATATGCTTTATATAGTTATGACATATAACAATAAGGTGTATATATAGCTAATTTTCATATCGCTAAATACTACAACATATTGGTAAGCCTCTAGCAAATATCAGAAGAGAGCACAAAAGCAAGGGAATATATCAGCGAAGGAACTCTAAATAGAAAGAAAATGTAAAGAATTTAAATGTTGTGGCACTCAGCTCCATAAAACTAGATCAAGTTGAAAGAGGAAATAAATGGATGATTTCCCAAGAAACTTGTAGATAATTTGTAAGGCTGCCATGGGACCATGGACTCAGACATCATTTTAAGTACAGGGGACACTAAGCCCAGGCAGGTCCAGCTGACCCTACTTAACAGAGTCACCCACGCTTACCTAATGCGATATTACACCTCCAATAAACTCATCTAATAAGCACCTAGCATGCAATATATTCTTGAGGAATGAAGGAATCCACTCTGCAGAGCGAACCAGTAAGCAGCCTCAAGAGCTTGCTCGCTGAAACACTCCCCTCTATGGGGACGTCTCCCACACCTCCTGTGACAGCCACCATCTGCAAGTTAGATGTTAAAACTTTCATTTAGCCCTCCTGTCATTAGGATTAGAGACAGGTTCTGATTTAGTGGGAGCTTAGTTAGGATTAAGCTAACTAAGGATTTAGCAGGATTTAGTTGACTATCCTTATGCTCTCCTGCCCAAATTGACTGCAGGTAATTAAATCTATCCTGGTTCCATCAGAACTCCATGGGTTATACGTTTTCTCCTCGATAATTGATATCAACATCCCTTTGGAAGGGGGGGCGTCGTATAAGGACAGTGAAGCCCTTTGACTTTGATTTGGGATCAGGTAATGAAATGGATCCCCTCCTCGTGCAGATATCTAAGTCAGAAGTATGTATTTTTGCATTGAATTTTAGTTTTGATATAGTCCTTAAGGTAGCTCCTAATTTATTTCACAGGACAGAGTAAATATTGTTTCTGTTGCCTTTAGATGCTCAAGGTGACGACTAAATCAGTGTGAGGCTTTTCTCACTGGGAAGGAGAGGGGGAGCACATAATACCTAGCAAAAGGACCCTCGGTTTATTGGGGGTGTGAATAAACAAGAATGAAGGTAGAAACTGGATTTCACTGGCTGAGAAAGAGTTTCATCAGATAAGGCAGAAAAAAATGGGATCATGACTCTGGTCAGAGCTCCACGTCAGTAAAAACAAAAGAGAAAAAAACATCTTCATCTCACTATTTCAAGGAGAGAAGTAGCCCTCTCCGAGTTTTATTATGTGGTTTAATTGATAGAGAGAACTGGAAATCAAGACATCTTGGTTCTGTTCCCATAATTTGAATGCTTTCATGCTGCTCTTTCGGACTTGATCAAAATATCCTCCACGTGCAGGGGTTTAAGAGCACAGCTCTGTAACCACCATTAGGGAACAAGCAATTCAAGTAAGTCATTACACTTTAAGTACTTCTCAATTCAGAAATAAAGGAACTAAATGCGGGCAGGAGATTGAAAAGTCCATAATGATATCAGCTTAAATGTGGCTTCCGGAGTTATGTTGTAAAAAATCTGCAGTGTTCTCTTATTCAACAGCTACTTGGAAAATTGGGACCCACAGCACATAAGAAAATGCTGCTTATCATTGCCCAAGACTTGCTCCAGGGGCAGCTAATTTTACCCCATTTCCTTCTCTCTTGCCCTTGCCACCCTGTTTGAAGTACCTGAGGAAGGGAGGGTTCTCCAGTATCAGATCATCCGACGTCTCCAACTACAACCTTGACCTCTAATGTCTTCAGGTCACTTAGATCTGCAATGACTAGAGAAGTGGTCCTCAGCTCTGGCTATATATTAAGATCCCTTGAGGCAGTTAAAAAAATTACTGTTGCTCAGATCCGAATCCAGACCTGTTAAATCAGAATCTCTGGGATCAGAGGCTTGTTATTAGTACTTTTTAAATTTCCGGATGGAATTCTAATGTGCAGCAGGAACAGAGATTGGGTCCTGCCAAGAGGGATCAAGAGACATCCCCAAGCTCTCGACCCCAGGCTTTGCTTCTGAGCCAGCAAGTGTCCAGGAGTGTGGAACCAACCCTGCAGGGATCTCTGGCTTCTTGGGGAAGCCTGGCTTGATGTTACGAATTTGAGGCCCGACCGAATGCAGAGACAAGTCCTACTTTATCTCTTGCCTTTTCCCAGGACTGGGGTGGAAAGAAATAGTTACCTCCGGACCCTCCTGCATCAAAATTCAAAAGCAAGTGGCAGGGTGGAGGCCTCAGAAATGTCTTAGAGAAACCACAGTTTTAGCATCAGCCACTTAATTTCAGACCAGCTCTTACAGATAGGATTCTCCGTGCTCGGCAGCTTTCACGTCTCACTTCATTGGCACGTCGACCTCTCTGAGCTGGGGTTAACAGCCCGTTTTACAGATGAGGAAACAGAGACGATTCCGAGCACTTCAGTAATCAATATGAAACCACCCTTCTAGGAAGTGGCCAAATCAGGACGTAAGCTCCAGTCTTTCAGGCTCTGAGGCCCATCTTGCCTATGAGCCTGCACAGCGGCCCTCACCATCCTGCCACGTTGCCCGTGAGCAGCCAGCAGCAGCTGTGAGCGTGAGGCAACCTGCTCTGTGCCAGGCTGACATTACGACATTATGACCACGGTCTCCATTTTTGAGCGCAGAGCTGGGCTTTCGGATACGCTGTGATGTTTTTAGCCCCAAAGTAAACCTCTCAAGACAATTTGAGAAGGCGTAAAAGAAACATCCTGTCACCCAACTCAGACTTAGGTTTTGCAAATTCAGCTCCCTGGGCCAATATATATGCTCTCAAATTGGTGACTCTTTTTTCTTCCTGAACCTGGGATGTAAGGGAGGGATTCCAGGGAGAGAGGGGAGGGAAGCTCGTGAGAGTCTCTGGCACAGAAACACTCGCTTCCCTATACCCTACTCCCTGAAAAATGACATAAATTAGGAAAGAGAGTCCCGGAGAGTTTGTGAGGAAATTCAGGATACCTGCTGTTTCCCTGTGGGTTCCAATAATGAAAGATCGATTTATGGTCACAGACTCTTAAACGGATGGAGGTAAACATTATTCTCATCTTAATCTGAGTTACTTTAATAATCGGAGAAAGGAAGTTTTAACTGGGGCCGATAAAGGGATGATTTCTGAACGCTGGCGAGCCTGGGTAAGATGTGCGGGACAGCCAGGACATGAAGTAATTGCAGGGAAAGACGAAAGATAATACATTTTTCTCTTTGATACTTTTTTTTAAGACAAACAAGCCTAATTCCAGATATGCAGCTGCCAGATTTGTGTTTCATACCTCAAATAGCTTTGATCATTACATGGGGGGGGACGTTTAAAAGTCCAGGGACGATGTCTGTTAGAATTTCATTCAATATTTATAGTACTGAATAAAATCGATTCAGTACTTATAGTACTATAATAGAATAGAATTGATCAAGATGGGAGAAAAAACAAATCTAGCCTGCCCTGTAACCTGCCTGGCCTGCTCAGTTAGGGTTTGGATTCCAACTGGTGTGCTGCAAAATTAGGAGGCTTAGCCCTGGGGCAGCCAGCTAAGGTCAGAGGTGGCCCGAGTCCTTGAGTAAGTCACATGTAGCATAGAGGATCCTCAACTATGATTCAAATACTCCTAAGTTTGTGATACAAATATTCTTATTTTCTAAGAGTAGCATCATGTGAAAAATATTTGGAAGCCCTCTAGACCGGAACCAAGAGCTAATGTAAAATTGAAGATTTCTGCTGCACGTGGCCCGACCCAGAGTTAAAGTATCTCAGCGGCCACGGCTCACGGGCCCAGCCGCTCCGCGGCACGTGGGATCTTCCCGGACCGGGGCGCGAACCCGTGTCCCCTGCATCGGCAGGCGGACTCTCAACCACTGCGCCACCAGGGAAGCCCTAAAGTATCTCGATTTGTTAGGGCAGCTTAGATCCCAGTTTCCCCACCATTCAGTTTATGCTCCCAGCCCCAAAGTGAAGAAATCTTGATGCTCTATTCAACCAGACATGCCCCAGGAGGAGAAATATGCATATATAAGTCTCAACCTTTCCCCAGTATTTCTACAGTCGGGCAAGAAAGGGCGGCCATACAAAATCCATGGAATGTCTATGTTCAACACCATACGCATGGAATAGTCAATATTCATGAAGTCTCTATATTTAATAGGTGAATAACAAATGCTATTGTATCTTATTTTTAAGATTTGATCTGAAAGAAAACAGAGAAAATCTAAATACTTTTGAAAGCAGAGGACGTTGTAGGGGGAAATATATATATATATATATATATATATATATAAAACTCAAATATATATCACATATATTTGGGAATAAATATATATATTTGCCAATTACATATATAGACATTTGACAATTAAGACAAGTACACATATTTGAGATTTTCAGATATTTGAAGAAACAAAAAGCCTTCGAATGCTCAGCCTATTACATACCCTGGCAAATAAACATAAAGGCAACTATTTAAGTATAAGCATCAGGGCCTATGGTGAGTAGAAAGCATGACATTCTAGGATTACAATGATAATTCTACTTCTACAACATTGAACCATAGGGCATTGTTAGCTCTACGTGCCTTTCCTTTGGAGGTTATATAAAAGACTGATGGTATATTGAATGACCTTTAATTATTCAGTTTCCTTCTAAGGATACTGATCTGTATTCTAGATCCAACTGTGGATCAGAGACGAAGTAAGAGAAACTCAAAGAGAAGAGTGGCGGAGGAACAAATAGTTGAAACACACAAGCACCTGATCTGTTTCCTTCGGACAATTCCTTGCAGTCTTTAAGGCATATATATATTCATTTTCCCTCCCATCCCTTTCAAAATTAGCAAGTCTAATAACAACACCAGATGTCAACGGCAAATTTGAATTTTACATTTCGAAGGGCTCTGAATGCTGCCGCTAAGAAGCAGGTAGCAACTGGAGAGCAGAGTATCATTTTCCGAAAACATAACCCACCTCCTGCACACAAACTTTGGGCTTTGCAACAGGAGGTTAGCGACATGGCAGCCTGGGAGCTGCGTCTGCGACTGCTTTCTACACAAGGTGGATGTGAGGGTAGCTCAGCGTTTCTGAAACCCAGCATCCTGGCACGGTGAGCGCTGCCCTGGGGTCTCACGTAAGTGTCAAGAAGGGTCCTCTGTTCTCTCCAGAAAGTATGAGCTATAGGCTCAACCAAGTACAAAGAACATCTTGATTTAACAAGTAGCTGCTAAGGCAGACTGTCATATTCAACATCGAGAACCACAGCCTGATCAGCCAGCACGAAACCCCCTGGTTCCATCAGAGGTCTGTTGTGAAGCTGGCGGAACATCCTTGTTGTATAAGCCCAACTTCACACACTGGCATTTACACCAGAGGGGATTCTACCCCACCTTCCACAAAACAAAACAAAAAAAGCATTCTTAAATGTGGGAGGTACTGCCGGAGATGATGTTTCTAAGACCAGGGACAGATGGTAAAGAAAGGCAAGTTTGGAATTTATGGAGTGGCTGCACTAGAACAATGTTTTCAAGTTCAGCCTAAGGTCAATAGAGTTTGCTAGATATGAGAAACATGGAAATAAATGTTCTTTCTCTTTTCCAAGTGATTTGAGGAAAATATTCACTCTGAGAAAGCACTTCCTTATGCCTCTCGAGATGAAAAGAAGGTTTCTATTTATGTAGTATCCAAATGTCCTGGTGAGAAGCAAAACTTATTTGTCAAAGACACTCAACTTACCCACCCAAACTGACTCATCCACAGTCTCAGATGTACTATGCAGTCCAGAATCTTTAAAAAGGAAAATCACGTATTTTGTTGCTGTTTCTTCCCAGATAGTACTTATTCTGACTTTTTTTTTCTACTTCACTATGCTCTTTTTAAAAGCTTTTTGGTTTACTACTAATTTCCCCTTTTTCAGGCTCAGTTGTACAATATGGTGTGTGTGTTGGCTTGTAATTTTGGAGCTGAATTTATGGGCCTGCCATAGTTCAAAAGATATTCTATTTTTGTTTGTTTAATTTTTGCCTGGGCTTGATACGTTTTATGAGGTTCTCTCCTATAGTACGGGCATTCATAGCTGGCATAACCAAAATTTTATCTCTTATTTAATATTTCTTCAAAGTTTCAAACTGAAGTCTTTTCTTTTGTGTGATGCTGGAGCTTGTTGTGCTTTTTTTTTTTTTTTTTTTAAATATCTGGAAACATTCCCTTCCACATCAGAAACTTAAGTTCGCAAGAAATCCCTTTGGGAGTCTTTAAATGTGTATCTGGAGGGCAGAGAGGAGAGACAGCCAGCATTGGACCTCCTGTCCACTGAGTCCCAGAGTCCCTGTGTACAGCCGTAGGGGACAGGATGAGGTTGGCCTAGGGAGACAGAGGGTCTGGTTCTCTCTCTCTGCTGCACTTACCTGCCTGATTTCCTCTTTTTGCTCAAGTGAGGTGCTGCCTCATTGCTCCCATTAGTAAACAGATTGTTCTTTCTATGCTTCTCACTTTCACAGTAAAAAATGAGCCAGGCTGCTTGTACTGGGATATCTTGTACAGGCTGACTTGATCCGCCAAAGAAAATTTGAAAACAGGGCAAAATCTTCAAGAGGTTTGGAGAAACGCAGGACAGCTCAGAATGATGGGTGCCTGCATCAGCCCACGGAATAAACATCCTGACAAACCACTCCACCCAAAGGAAGCTATAAAAACCTTAATGGTTCCTCAGGAGACCTTAGATCTAGCCTGGCTCTACCTCTAACTAGCTATACGACTCTGCACAAGTGGCTTCTCCAGGACTGCTTTTCAGATAAGCCAGAGGTGAAAGGAACAAGGAATCTTCAAGCCCAACTTTTACTCTCTCTAGTGTGTAAAAGGAAGGTTGGAATAGTCAAGTGACCTGCCAAGCTCATGGTTAGTCAGACACAGGTCTCCTGACAATCAATAAAAATATTTTATTTTCATTGCATCAGACAGGTTCTCGCACCTGTACGACTTGAGTGTGTGTGGGGTAGGGGGTGGGTGACAATTGCTAATGTTTCTGGAAGTTTTCATGCTCCACAAGTCCATGACTGCAGGAAGCTGGGTTCAGGGCATGTAGGAAACAGGTTCAGAGCAACGATTTCTCATTCCTCTGTCTTTTCTTCCTTTGTCTCCTCCTTCCCCCAACCTCATCTCTCTACACCACATCGCTAATTTCTTTTCTCTCCTTACGTCCCTTCTGTTCAGGATTCTGAGTTTGGAATCAGGAGTTAGAGTGTATTTTGCATAGTTTTATTTCTTTTGGAGGAAAAGTACCAGAAATAACAAATTGGTAAATAAAAATTATGTCTCTTCAAAGAGAAAGTTATTTCCAACAATGTTTTTAGAGAGATGGAATTGGAGGGAAAAAAAGATTTTGTTGTATATTTTGGGTTTCAGAGTCTTAACCATTTTTATAAAAGGGCACCAGAGAGAGAAGTTGCGATGCCAGCTTCTGGAAAAATGCAGCATTCTAATTCAAGTGTTGTCTGAGAAAAAGATAAAGCAGGGAGTACTCATTGTACTAATGGGAAAAAGATGAATGACACCTAAATGGGGTTTCTTTGCATCACAGACCATTGTTAAGTGTTTTACATGCATTTGTCACTGCTATTAATGTAATCACATAAAACTTTCTCTTGTTCTCAAGTGCTTTTAAAGTGAGCTATTTGAGCTTTTGATTCTGCAAGGTTTTCCTTCTCTTTCAAAATTAGCAAAGGTAATATGTAAGCCCTGGAACTTTTTTTTTTTTTTTTTTCCACGCAAGAGCAGAAGTAAAGAAAAGAGTACAGTAGCTCTTTGGGTAAATTGGGAAGTGCAGGCATTACCTTTCAAGGGCTGTTCCCCGTAATTGTAATAAAAATATCCTCAGAGGATCGTAAAGGATATTGCAAGTATTTTCTGTATTATATAATATTAATGCCGGGTCATCTACACAGGCCTTCTGCATAAGTATTATCTCCCTACTGCGTTTTCCTTCTGACTCAGGAGCTCACAGCTTTCTTAAGGAGGCACCTCAAACCCAGTGGCACCCCGCCCAGCAAGGGTACCCCTGGGGTGGGGGTAGGGCAGTCATAGGCCTTGCTGCGGTGCTGGTTTCTGAGGCCCATGAGGTTACAACTGGGGTGGGCTTTTTGCAGGATAGTGAAAAACTCTTCCCTGACCCTTCATTGCACCCCTGTCCCAACACTCAGGAGTGGAAAGGGAGCTGCCTCCTTTTTCCCTTCAACCAGAAAGACCTGGATTTGAAATTTGTCTTGGTCATTTCCTGTCATGGTGGCCTTGAGCAAATTATTTATTCTCTGGAAGCCTCAAGGCCTCATATAACACCCACTTTACAGGGCTCCACGAGGTGATGCATGAAAAGCACCAAGCACCTGAGATTACTTACTGATTCATGTTTGTTTTGTCCACCATTCTATCAAAGGGCCATGAAGTTGCCAAAACTGCCATTGAAAGCCCTTCGGACTTTCTTACCCTGTCATACATAGTCCAGAAGAAGCAAGCTCATTTTTGTTCTATTTTGTTTTAACTTAATAAATTTTTTAAAAATATAAATTAATTAATAGAATTTATTCTTTTTTTTAAAGCAGTTTTAGGCATACAGAAAAGTTGAGCAGAAAGTACAGAGAGATCTCATTTATTCTCCACTCCACCCACACTCCCCAAAGTTTCTCCTGCTATTAACAGCTTGCATTACTCTGGTATATTTGTTGCAATGAATGAGCCAATATTGATATATTATTCTTCACTAAATTGCATGGTTTACATTAGGGTTCATTCTTCTTTTTGTACATTCTATGGGTTGGGACAAATGTATGATGACATATATTCACCATTGCAGGATATATAGCAATAATTCCACTTTCCTAAAACTCCCCTGTGCTCTATCTTTTCATTCCTCCTCCTTCCCTTCCTCTGATTTCCTAGCAAACTTTTACTGTCTTATAGCCTTTTCCAGAATTTCATACAGTTGGAATCATACAGTATGTAGCCTTTTCAGATTGGCTTCTTACACTAAGTAATATGCATTTAAGTTTCCTCCACGTCTTTCCGTGGCTTGACAGCTCATTTCTTTTTATTGCTGAATAATTTTCCATTGTGTGGCGATACCACAGACTGTTTATAGAGTCCCCTATTGAAGGACAGCTTAGTTGCTTCCAAATTTTGGCAGTTCAGTTCCAAATGAACTGACCGGCTATCGACATTTGTGTGTGGGTTTTTGTAGGGACATGAGGTTTCAATTCATTTCGGTAAATACCAAGGAGGACAGTTGCTAGATGGTATGATAAAAGAGTATGTTTAGTTTTGTAAGAAACCACCAAACTGTCTTCCAAAGTGGCTGTACCATTTTGCATTCTCACCAGCATTTTTAAAATGCCGAACAATTCTTTGGATGAAAGGGCACATTCCTATTAGGAGTCACAGACATTTTCAAGTCTCTGTATTTTGTTTGCATCCAAAAGTTGGGGCTATCTGAATTTCTAAAAGACTCAAACTTTCATTCCAAAGGCTCCCTACATCTGAAAGTTATTTCTTCCTATTACAAAGAGTGTAATGACCCACATGGGAAAAAATTTATTACAGGCATGATAGCTCAAAACTTTATCAAAAGAACAAATTAGATAACTTTGTTTTTTAAAAATCTGAAATCCAACATATACTAAAATATGGCAGATCTTTCAAAAAATATGGGAACAATAAAACCAATGAGGAAAAAAAATTCAGCTGAAATGAGGCTGCAGTATGGGTCAACCTAACAAGTTACCAAAGAAGAAAAAAGAGAAGAGATGTTGTTTATGGAGCCAAAGTTACATTTTGCTTATTTGGATTATTTTAAGATCTGATATGTACATGTTCATCATTATAGCTTACTGTGACCCTAAGCCAAAAGTACACCACAAGAAATGTCTAAATTTTCATGACCTTTTCATGACATAGGTTAAGATAAGGAGAGTCAGAGAGGAAGGGAGAGGGGAATTGAATATTGAGTGTTTGGGGGCTTCCTTCTTGAAAGGAGGGCAAATATCTTTGAGAGATTTTTCCAAACGTTGACTAAGGGTTGCTAGACTGCAGTGGATTGGCTTTGCTTAAAAACTCCATGGCTCCACATATGAAACCTTGCCCAGAGGTTGGTCAAGTAAGACCCAGGCGAGCCTTTTGGTGGATGTCCAGTTAGTGAATAGGTCTGTAAATTGGAAAGAGTAATGAATTGCTGTTGTAAAAATATAGTCAAGTACCCTCTGGGTCAGACAGCAAGGGTGTCTACTTTACTGATTGTGAAATCAAGTGTGTTGAAGTAAGACTAGAAGAAGGGACTGTTGACACACCAGTGGGTACGGTGGCCATTGAGCAGACTCCATGAAAGAAGAGAGGCCTTGGAGGTCTCAGGGTAGCTGCAGTAAAGGAGGAGGTGTGGTCACTACCCTGCCAGAGAAGAGGCCAGTGCCAGCATGGCTCCTCCACTGATCTTCCATAGCCCTTCCTCAGGTGATACCCTTGCCTGCTCCCTACCAGCATTTCCTAACCAGACAAGTCTTCCAAAGGCCCTTTGACCTGAGAGAGGACAAGAGATATCATCCAGTCAGGGCCACAGCTGGGGGGAAACTAGTGGACTGCAAGTTTAAGCAGAAGCAGATTTGACAAAGCAAAATATGTTGGGGCAAAGGCAAACATGGGATAAAAATCCAAGAATTAGATTAGAGAAGGTGGAGATGGAGAACTAGGCCGAAAAAGCAAGAAGATCAGTTATATTTAATCTGTTCACACCTAACAGATGATTAAAACAGAGTAACTTGTCATCCTTAGTGTGTATGCAGGCTCCAAAGTATCACAAATATTGATGGGTAGAAATGGAATTGTAAATTTTTAACACCTATCTACTTGAGATAATGTTTCTAGGTAGTTAGAGGAAGAGAATAAAAATCATGCTGGGCTGGGTCTGTTCCCAGCTTTGGAACTTGGCAGCTTTTTCTGAGTTTCACTCAAGTTCTCCGGTCAAAGGAATCAAGTAGAAGAGGTATTCATGTAAACACGCTGTGTTTTTCTGTGAGTAACAGACCTACTCCAGTTATTTATTTTAGATTTGCAAAAATGTTCTCATCCCAGTAGCTTCAGGGCACAGTATAAAAATTGAGACTCAGAGAAAATTTCTCTATTTCAGCCTTAAATGATAGCTTCTCCCTGACCCTCTGAAAAGATTAAATATCCTGATAGAGAGTTTACATTATTCCCTAATTACTGATACATTTTTTAATGTCTTAGGACAAAAATTAAAGAATAGTCTCATCAGTAGGGGATGATATCTTTTTTAATGACCCACAGTAGATGATAAAGTAGAATCTAAAAATTTTTCCCCTATACTTTTTCTCAAACACTTTTACAGAGGTTGTGATGTCTCATCCATCATCTTCATAGTTTTGATGTGTCCTCATTCTACAGAGTTTTTCATTGACTACATCTATTGATGAGTTAGGCATGGAAAAATGAATCCAATACACTAGACTCTTAGGAGAGCTGCTCTTTGGTTTGTTTCATTTAGAAGGAGGGACCTCTGTGTTAGTCATTCAAATATATTATGCATAAAAGAATTTGCATTAGAACTCTGCATTGCTTCTCATTTAGAAATGGAAATCTATGAGTGAAGTAATGCATCACAGGTAAACTTTAGAAGGTTAATATTTTGGCCTTTCCAGATGTCATCACTGTCTTATTTTCTTTAAGTCAATAGTTTTCAAATATTTGCTTCTAGTATTATAAAATTAAGATTTTGATGACTCATTTAGGATGTGCTAGAGACAGTTCGCATATCCTTAGGGGCACCTGTGGTATACAATTCACAGTACTGGAGTTATTTAAAGTTAAATAGTAAAATATGGAGTAAAATATTTTATCTCTTTGGTCAAATAATTTATCACTTTGGAGAAAAAATATTAGCACAAAAAACAACTTAAGAATAATTTTAAGGCAGTACTTAAACACATACAAAATAATATATTGTGGTCTCCAGACTGTGGAGAGATGTTAGAAACAGAATTAAAAAGAAACCAGATCGATTGGGTTAAGTCATGATGACTTCCTGGAATATCTCAAATTTGACCCAGATTTTAATGGTTAGGTAGAAGAGGGGAGGCATTACAAGCAGAAGGAAGGGCATATTGAGGCAAGAAGGACTTAGCAAGTCTAGGACATGAAATTCCCAAGTTAATTAGACAAAGGGAGTGTACATGACATGAATAAGAAAAATGGACATAGCTAATGAACTCTTTAAATGTATTTGAAATTTTGTTTTAGGATTAACTTTTCTCCTTGTATTAGTTAGGACTTTTAGGTTCAAATCATATAAATCAACTTGATGTAGCTAAGTTTAAAAAGGGATTTATTCTATGGATACCGGGGAAACAATATTATGGGCATTCACAGTATGCCAGAAAGGTGATAGTCATAAGGCCCTCAACTCCCTGCCAAAGTTTTCTTACCATCTTTCTACTTCTCTCTTTCTCTCGCTCTGTCTTTCCAAACTATTTCTTTGCTCCCTGATCTGTGTGGCAGAAAACATGACCCAGTGTTTACATCTTCTTTCAGCAGCCTAGATTGAGGTAGGATTCTCTTGGACTCCATTCAAAATTACCAAGAAAAGGAGTTGGATAGGCTTAACTGATTTCAGGTGCCAACCCCTGGACCAGGAAAACTAAAGTCTGTTGGACATTTCATAATAGCTGTCAGAAACCTGCTTCTCCTGTGACTGAATGGATGAAGGTAAAGGATGAATCCCAGAGAAGGGAGGTCAGATAACACAATATGGGTCCACCATATTTATATATCTAACTTCCCCTTCTTAATTCCACTGGTTTCATACTTATGAAATATTTTATGAGTTAGGCTGCACTAATGGAAGACATGCCATCCTGCAAATGCAGACTATATTTTCAGGCTTCCTGTGTCCCACTCATGCCAGCAAGACAGAATTGAGGTAGCTTGAGATCTGAAATTGGAGAATAAGGGTTTGCTGGTTCTAAGAGCTTTCCATAATGAGGCATTCTCAGTCATCTCTACTGTCTTTACTGAATAACAAATTTACCATTTGATCAAGTCAGGTAGACTTAAATGCAGTTACATTTTTTTAGCTTTATTGAGATAGAATTGACATACAAAGAATTGCACATATTTAATGTATATATCTTGATGAGTTTGGACATGTGTATACACCTGTGATACCATCACCACAACCTAGGTCCCGAACATATTCATCACCTCATCACAAAATTTCTTTGGGTTCTTTTGTGTTGTTATTGTTGTTGGGTTTTTTGTTTTGCTTTGTTTTGTTAAGAACACTTACCATGAGATCTCTCGTCTTAATGTATTTTTAAGTGCACGAGGAGGGGTGGCCAAGATGGCGGAGTAAGAAGACCCTGAGCCCACCTCCTCCCATAGACACACTAATTACAACTATTTATGGAGCAACTACATGAGAACTACCTGAAGTCTAGCAGAAAAGATTTTTCCACAACTAAAGATGTAAAGAAGGAACCACAACAAGACAGGTATAGGTGGAGCAGAGTTGACAGGTTAGTCGAGACCCACAACCCTGAGTAGGAGACCCCCAAATGGGAGGCTAATCACAATTACAGAACTTCTCTGCAAGGAACGAGTGCTTCGAGCCCCACATTGGGGTTCTTAGCTCAGGGGTCCTGCACTGGGAAGACGCGGTCTAGACATTTGCCTTTGAAGCCCACTGAGGCTTGCACGTGGGAGAGGCAGGGGGCTGTAGGAAACAGAGACTCCACTCTTAAAGGGTGCATGCAAATACTCACGCACTCCTAGCACCAGTGCAGAGGCAGTAATTTGAAAGGACCCTGGATCAAACCCACTTGCTGATCTTGGAGAGCCTCCCAGAGAGGCCATGGGCAACTGGGACTCTACCTGAAGATGGAGCTCCTGGCAGCAGCCATTTTGAGGAGTTCATTCTGCCACAAGGACACTAACAAGTGCCATTTGGGAGTCCTCCCTCTAGCCAATTAGCACCAGGGATTTACCCACCCACCAGTAGGCCGGCACCAACCCCAGGCCCCCCACAGCCTCTATAGCCGGCCACCCTGACCCAGCCCCACCTAACAGCAGGCCAAGACCAGCCCCAGGTCCCTGCCAGGCCTCACGGCCAGCCAACTTGGGACATGGCCCCACCCACTGGTGGGCTAGTAGCCACAACACAAGGCAGGGCCTGGAAGCCAACTGGCCCAGGGGCCAGCCCTGCCTACCAGGGTACCCACAGTAATCAGCCCTACCGTAACAGAAAGGCCAATACAGCCCACATAGGAGGCACCCCTAGAGCATATAGCTCTGGTGACCAGAGTGCAGTATGCTGCTCGGCCCTATAAGATGTCTCTTACATAAGGCCACTTCTCCAAGATTGGGAAACATAACTGACCTACTTAATACATAGAAATAAACACAGAGAATTAGGGAAAATGAGGAGACAGAAGAATATGTTCCAAACAAAGGAGCACTTAAAAACGCAGAAGAACTAAGTGAAATGGAGATAGGCAATCTACTTGATAAAGAGTTCAAGGTGGACTTCCCTGGTGGTGCAGTGGTTAAGAATCCGCCTGCCAATGCAGGGGACAAGGGTTTGAGCCCTGTTCCGGGAAGATCCCACATGCTGCGGAGGAACTAAGCCCGTGTGCCACAACTACAGAGCCTGCGTGCCACAACTATTGAAGCCCACGTGCCTAGAGCCCATGCTCTGCAACCAGAGAAGCCACCGCAATGAGAAGCCCACACACAACAACAAAGAGTAGCCCCTGCTCGCCACAACTAGAGAAAGCCCACGCACAGTAATGAAGGCCCAAAGCAGACATAAATAAATAAATAAATGAATAAATAAACAAACAAATAAATTTATATTTTTAAAAAAGAGTTCAATGTAATGATTATAAAAATGCTCAATGAACTCAGAAAAAGAATGGATGAACACAATGAGAAGTTTAACAAACAGTTAGAAAATATAAAGAAGAACTAAACAGAACTAAAGAATACAAAAATGAAATAAAAAATAGGCTAGAATGAATCAACAGTAAATTAGATGATACAGAAAAACAGACCAGTGAACTGGAAGACCAAGTGGTGGAATCCAAATTGGGAAGGAAAAATTAAAAATATCACTATTTGCAGATGACATGATACTATATACAGAAAATCCTAAAGACACCATCAAAAAAGCCATTAGAACTAATAAATGAATTCAGTAAAATTTCAGGATACAAAATTAATGTACCGAAATCTGTTAAGTTTCTATAGCTTGACAATGAACTATCAGAAAGAGAAATTAATAAAACAATCCCATTTACAATTGCATCAAAAAGAATAAAATGCCTAGGAATAAATCTAACACAGGAGGTAAAAGACCTGTACTTGGAAAAGACACTGATGAAATAAAATGAAGACTATAGAAGCAAATGGAAAGATATACAAAACATGTGGATTGGAAGAATTAACATTGTTAAAAAAGACTGTACCACCCAAGGCAATCTACAGATTCATTGCAATCCTTATCAAAATACTAATGGTGTTTTTCACAGAACTAGAATAAATAATTCTAAAATTTGTTTGGAAACACAAAAAACCCTGAATAACCAAAGCAATCTTGAGAAAGAAGAGCAAAGCAGGAGGTATCATGCTCTCTGATTTTAAACTATACTATCAAATTATAGTAATCTAAATAGTGTAGTATTGGCACAGTACTATATTTACATAGATTAATGGGACAGAATAAAGAGCCCAGAAATGAACCCATACTTACGTGGTCAATTAATCATTGACAAAGAAGACAAGAATATACAATGGGGAAAAGACAGTCTCTTCACTAAATGGTGTTGGAAAAACTAGGCAGATACATGCCAAAGAATCAAATTGGACTACTTTCTCACACCATATATAAACAAAAAGTCAAAATGGATTAAAGACTTAAATGTAAGACCTGAAACTATAAAACTCCTAGAAGAAAGCGGAGGCAGTAAGCTCTTTGACATCAGTCTAGCATTTTTTTTTTTGATATGTCTCCTCAGGTACAGGAAACAAAAACAAAAATAAAGAAATAGGACTACATCGAACTAAAATGTTTTTGCACAGTGAAGGAAACTATTAAGAAAATGAAAAGGCAGCCTACTGAATTGGAGAAGATATTTGCAAGCAATGTATCTGCTAAGGGATTAATATCCAAAATATACAATGAACTCATACAACACAACATCAAACAAACAAACAAACAACCTGCTTACAAAATAGACGGAGGGAACTGAATAGACATTTTTCCAAAGAAGACATACAGATCACCAACAGGCACATGAAAAGATGCTCAACATCACAAATCATCAGGGAAATGCAAATCAAAACCACAATGAGATGTCACCTCACACCTGTCAGAATGGCTATTATAAAAAAGACAGCAAATAACAAGTATTGTCAACTATGGAAAAAGGAAACCCTCATGCACTGTTTGTGCAGTTATAACTTGGTGCAGCCACTATGGAAAACAGTATTGAGGTTCCTCAAAAATTTAAAAATAGAACTTCCATATGATCCAGCAATTTCTCTTCTGGGTATTTACCCAAAGAAAACAAAAATACTAATTTGAAAATATATATGCAGTCCAATGTTCATTGCAGCTTTATTTACAGTAGCCAAGATATGGAAGTAACCTAAGTGTTGAAAAGCAGACAAATGGTTAAAGATGTGTTATATATATACAATGGAGTATTACTCAGCCATAAAAGAAAATGAACTCTTTCCATTTGTGATAACATGGGTGGATCGAGTGTTTATCACTCTAAGTGAAATAAGTCAGAGAAAGACAAATACCACATGCTGTCACTTGTGGAGTCTAAAAAACAAAACAAACAAACAGAACAATATGAAAACAGACTCATAGATACAGAAACAAATGAGTAGTTGTCAGAAGGAAGGAGGTAAAGGGTGGGGAAATAGGGAAAGGGAATTAAGAAGTACAGACCTCCAGTTATATAGTAAATAAGTCATGGGGATGTAATATACAGCATAAGGAATATGGACAAGAATATTGTAAATACTTTGCATGCAGACAATGGTTACTAGACTAATTGTGGTGATCATTTCATAATGTATGTAAATGTCAAATCATTATGTAGTACACCTGAAACTAACATAATATTGTACAGCAACTATATTTCAATAAAAAATAAAGTACACAAAATCTTACTGTTAACTATACAGTTGAATGTTTTTATAGATCCTGGATATAAAGGGGAAAACAAGGCCCACCATGAAAAACAAATTTAAAAGTTGTTATATTAGCTAAGATTCAGAAGATGTTAAATATTCCACTCAGACTTTTTACTCTGGATTGTGTTCTTGATTTATAGCAGAAACTATCCTTTTTTTAAAAATGAAAGTGAAATACAGTTTGCCATTCTCATAAAAATTTTTCTTGGCATGTCCACTATTATTTATTTTTATGAAACTTAGGAATTTCAACTAAATTAACATAGTTACATGCAGGGTTTGTTTTTTTTTTAAATTTATTTTTGGTTGTGTTGGATCTTCGTTGCTGCGCACGGGCTTTCTCTAGTTGCGGTGAGCGGGGGCTACTCTTCGTTGCGGTGCGCAGGCTTCTCATTGCAGTGGCTTCTCTTGTTGTGGAGCATGGGCTCAAGGGCACACGGGCTTCAATAGTTGTGGCACGCGGGCTCAGTAGTTGTGGCTCGCGGGCTCTAGACTGCAGGCTCAGTAGTTGAGGCACACGGGCTTAGTTGCTCCGCAGCATGTGGGATCTTCCCGGACCAGGGCTCAAACCCTTGTCCCATGCATTGGCAGGCAGATATTTAACCACTGCGCCACCAGGGAAGTTCCGTATGCAGGTTTCTTTTTGCCATGAAAACTTCTTTGCCACTCTCAATAGAAAATCCACTGAATGGGCTAAATGTTATGTCCTGTCAATGAACACTATGTGAATTCATCTTCTCACTATGCCTGGAAGTCTACAGGCAAGGTACTGAAATGTTTGACATTGTGGATATCAGTACAGTCAGCCCAAGATAAAACTGATTTCTAAAAATCAAGCCAGCAAAGAATAGGTTCATAAGCCATGAGTCACCTGCTCTGCTTTCAGCACTGGACTCTACTGGCTCAGAGCTTCTCTTGAAATGTACGTGTAGGTCACTGATATACCAGAATACAAGAAGATCAAAGTGCAATGATACGTCCTATCACTTTGGGATCTATCTTGAATTGGAGTTGCGCAGTATTATATTAAAAATTTCAGCTTCAAGAAATAATTTAATTCAGAGAACATTAGGATTCATTTTATCATTATTTGTTCCTCCTATGAAAGAGAAATAAAACGATAAGACTGCATGATGGCTCTCTGGTTGTTGCTTTATTTCAACAAAGGAGATAATATGGGCACTAAGTTAATGGACTGAGGGAAAACTTTGTGGGACATTATGCTACATACGTCATAGAAAGTCTTTACTATGTCTTAAAATAGAATCTGTTAATCAACGTCATCACTGGTTTGTTCAAAATAAAATGGGTTAATTTCCAGTGATTTTTCCCAACCCCTAACAAGGTCTTGGGCTTGAGACCAACTTGGAACTGTTCTTCAGGAAGGCTAAGATGTAAAAGGAGTACCTCTGAGAGCCTAGGTCTTACTCTGGAAGTTCTCTAATATTATACAAAACTAAGAAAGAAAGACAAGAGGAGAGAAGACAGAGAAGCTGAGGTTTCAAATTGAAACAGGCTGGGTTGTGTATCAATCTGAAGGCACAAAAATGAACAGCAAGCCTGTGGCCTCAGGGTGGCAGAGAGAGCAGAGTGAGGAGAAAGCCTTAGGACGTAGGCTCCGTGGAGGAAGAAACTCATCATCTGCTTTGCCCTGTGCCTAGAATAATGCCTGGATTTTATATTGAATAGATGCTCAATTCATATTGATTAAATAATAAATGGTTGGCTGAATAAAGGAATTCACAAAAGGTGAACTTGTACAATCCAGTACACAAAATAGATGTCCCTTTCACATCACCTTCAGTGTGTGCTGCATAAAATGGCTTTTAAAAGTATCTGACTACACCACAGTGGAAATATGCTCCTAAAAGCAGTAAATGCGAGAAGTTACGCTGTGCAAAAGGCCTTCCCCTTCGTATTTCATTGTAATCATTCTCTCCATTATTATCATAGTAATTAAGCTCACATTAAGTATAGCATCTGTCTTTTTCCTCTGCTGCTTAAGCATACCATATTTTTTCTTTTTTATTAAGAAAAACTCCAGAAATAATACCAAGTAAAACTGAATGTATAATATTAAGAAGAATATTTTCCATCTACTATTTTCTAGACTTGGAAAATGTGCTATTGGCAAGATCAAACTCCTCCCCCTGATATTTGACACTCTCTACCCTTACCTGACCCCACTTTATGAACTCACTCTCCTGTCTTCCCATGTATCCATCAACCCAATTAAACTGACCTTCTCTCTTATCTCATGCCATTTTGTTTCCCAGATTTTGGTTATGTTTATCCCCATATTGGGGTACTATCCCTCTTTCCTATGAGTTGCTCCTCTTACTTTCCAAGTTCTAGGTCTCGTTCAAGTTGTAATGCTCCTTAAACTTTTATCTGTTCAGTTATTTTTCACAAAGTTTTGATGGCATTTATAATTTTTAGAACAAAGTCAGTGTTTTAGGTACTCTGCATAGGTTTTTCATGATAGGCATTTGATAAATATTGGTGATTTTTCTTTTTCTGGCTGTAGTTTTCCGAGTCAGTATTAATTTACATTTAAAGGCAACATTTAAAGGCAACCATAGCCTAAAACACTAGATAGAGTGCCATGAGTAGGTGATATGCCACACGTTTTACTTGAGCACAATTATGTGATACAATCTTCTCCAACCTTCTGAATTAGGAGCAAATGAATATGATTTGCAGCCAGTGAGTTTAGTTTGTTCCAATGTAGAATATCATTATTTCTTAATTTCATCAGTCTTGTATTTTTCTTTGATTTCTCTTTCTGCCCAATGATTAGTATATTAGTCACAACAGGTCAGAAATAAAAGTCTTTACTTGAGTTTGTGAACTTTACAATGACTTTTTCAGAAGCAACATCTGGCTATAAGATGGACTTTACAGACAGCTGCAGTGGACGCTGGGCAAGTGACAGCAGGTTATCACAAGTTCAAGCTGCTGTAGGGCTCTGCTTGTACTGTGATATCCTCTTCTGTAGTTGTCTCCTGCTCTTCGTCGTCCTTCTGATAAGCTCTAAGCCATTCCTCTAATGATGATGGCTTACAATTAGAAAACACTCTCTTTGGCCAGATGTTGTCCTATGCCCCCCAAATTTAACATTATGGCACCCATTGATAAAAGATGATTAATAGTTATAATTTATTAAGAATGTATGCTTCTGGCTTTTGGTAATAGCAGAGTAGCATATACCAAAACAGTCCTCCTGCCATTGGCAATTATAAGCTCTGGACAAACTGTAAAACACAACAGCTCGGGGTACTAAGGAACAACCCAAAGGAGGCAGACAGTGGAGGCCATATGATCCTTGAAATAAGGGTAACAAACTGGTTCAGATATATACTTGTCTGGCTTTTTTTTAGGGCAATCCCCAGTCCATGTAGCATATGGGATCTAGAACTCAATCAGAGAGTAGAACTCCTTCTGTGCTGAGAAGTCAAAAGTCAGAATTCAGGGCCCCCAGAGTAGCTGGGAATTGAAGGCAGAAATTCTGCAAATGAAGCAATCACCTCAAATCTGCACTTCAACTCTTAGCTAATGCCTGAACTGTACAAACGAGAAGCAAGAGTATAACGTTTCCAGTGGAAATCAAATGCAGGAAGGCTGAAAGAGCAGAACAAAGATTTCAACATCTGCCTAGTTCTGAGGGGACAGGACTTGACATTCAAGTCCTAGTAAGTTAACGGGGATTGGCGAACTGCTTGAACTTTCTATTGAAACCCCAGAAGGGCCACACATTAGAGTAAGAATCACATCTCAGAACTAACTGAAATAGATCCATCCCAACAAAGCTCAAAATTAGAACCAAATATCACAATCAGTGATCTACCAGTAATTTAACTGTCTGCTAAAAAAAGACCCTCAATAACCTTCAGAGGAAGCTGCAGAATATAGAATCTCTACAACGTATCATCATGCACAATGCCCAATATAAACTTTTAAATTATTTAACGTGCATAAAAACTAAATAATTATTAAAAATTATTAAACACAGGAAAATGTGACCCATAGTCAAGAAAGAGGTCAATAGAAACAGACCTACAGATCGCTCTGATGCTGAAATTGGTAGTCAGAGCTTTAAAATAATGATGATAAATATATTAACGGATCTTCAGGAAAATGGATGAAGAGATAGATAATTTCAGGAGGGATGTGGAAACTCTGATAAAAAAACAAATGCTACACTTAGAATTTTAAAAAGATAATATCTGGAATTTTATAAGCATTGTTGGGATCAACAGCAGATTGAAGAATGCAGAATAAAGGATCAGAAAACTAGAAGGGAGGTTAATAGAAATTCTTAAAACTGAAACACAGATTACTTGACGGGTAAGGGAAACAAATATCTTTAGCCCTAGGAAACAAGCCCTAAATTAAAAGGAAGACAGTAATGTACATAACCTGATTATTTTCTATAATTCTAGGGATTAATAATGTACTAACATGTGCCATTGAACTAATTAACAAGTGTTAAATAACTTATTTGGAAAAAATTTTTTAAATAAACAAATAAAACTGAAGCACAGAGAGCAAAAGATTGAAAAAAATTGAGCAGAACTTTAATGTTATGTGACAGCATCAAGTGGTCAAACATACATGTCCTTAGAGTCTTCGAAGGAAAGAAGAGGGAGATGAGGGAGAAAAAAATATCTGAAGGAATATAGGGCAAAATTTTTCCAAATTTGATGAAAAACATTACCACAGAGATTTAAAAACTTAATCAAAATCCCAAATAGAATAAATTATACACCTAAGCACATTTCCTGAAAACCAAGGATATGGTCTTAAGAACAGCCAGAAAAACAGACAAATTACATACAGAGAAACAACAAAAAGATACATTTGTCTAGTTATTTGAAACAAAGGAAGCTGGAAATAATGGAATGACATCTTTAAAGTACTGAAAAAAAATTAAAAACCTGTAAATTTACAATTCTGTATTCTATAAAAGTATCCTTCAAAAATGGAGGCAAAATAAAGAAAATTTTATGGAATGAAAATCGGTGCAGCCGCTATGGAAAAGAGTATGGAGTTTTCTCAAAAATTAAAACTAGAACAACGATATAATCCAACAATCCCATATCTGGGTATATAACCAAAGGAAATGAAAACAGGATATCAAAGAGATGTCTGCACTCCCATGTTCATTGCAGTATTATTCACAATAGCCAAGATATGGAAACACTTAAGTGTTCATCAACGGATGAATGGATAAAGAAGATGTGTGATAAACATAGATAATGGAATATAATTCAGACATGTGAAAAAAGTAAATTGTGCCATTTTTTACAACATGGATGGATCTTGAGGGTATTCTGATAAGTGAAATAAGCCAGACAAAAGATAAATACTGCATGGTGTCAAATATATGTGGAATCTAAAAAACAGTCAAACTCTCAGAAACAGAGTAGAAAAGTATTTGCCAAGGCCTGGAGGGTAGTGGAAATAGAGGGAGGTTGGTAAAAGGATCCAAACATTCAGGACTTCCCTGGTGGCGCAGTGGTTAAGAATCGGCCTACTGGGCTTCCCTGGTGGCGCAGTGGTTGAGAGTCCGCCTGCCGATGCAGGGGACACGGGTTTGTGCCCCGGTCTGGGAAGATCCCATATGCCGCGGAGCGGCTGGGCCCGTGAGCCATGGCCGCTGAGCCTGTGCGTCCGGAGCTTGTGCTCCACAACGGGAGAGGCCACAATAGTGAGAGGCCCGTAGGCCCGTGTAACGCAAAAAAAAAAAAAAAACAACAAGAATCTGCCTACTAATGCAGGGGACACGGGTTCGAGCCCTGGTCTGGGAAGATCCCACATGCCACGGAGCAACTAAGCCCATGCGCCACAGTTACCGAACCTGCACTCTACAGCTCACGGGCCACAACTACTGAGCCTGCGTGCCACATCTACTGAAGCCCGCGTGCCTAGATCCCGTGCTCCGCAAAAGAGAAGCCACTGCAATGAGAAACCCGTGCAACGAAGAGTAACCCCTGCTCACCGTAACTAGAGAAAACTTGCACGCAGCAACAAAGACCCAATGCAGCCAAAAATAAATTAATTAATTAATTTTAAAAAAAGAGAGAGAAATACCAGACGGAGATTTAGAATTATAGGAAGGAATGAGAATACCAGAAATATAAATTTGTGGATCAATATAAGAGATTATTTTTGCTCCTTTTCTAATTGTCTAATAGACAATTGACTGTTAAAAACAAAAATACTAATTTCTAGGTTATAAATTATTGAGAACTTACTTAGTAAGAAGCAGCATCTTGAGTGTTTTACACATGCTAATTTCTATAATCCACACAATAACCTAACAAGAGGAGAAAAGTGTAGGAACTTGACCAAGGTTACAGTTAGTAGGCATTTAACATTGTAATGGTTAAAATATGGGATCTGGAATTAATAAACCTGGATTTCAATGCTGCCTTTCCATTTACCAGCTGAGTGTACCTGGAAACTTTACTTCATGCATTTTTAAAATAAATTAATTATGTTTATTTATTTTTTATACAGCAGGTTCTTATTAGTTATCTATTTTATACATATTACTGTATATATGTCAGTCCCAATCTCCCAGTTCAACCTACCACCACCACCTCTGACCCCAATATTAACTTTTTGGTTCTGCCTTCTTTTGCTCAGTATTATGTTTGTGAAATTTATCCATGTTGTTACATGTAGCTATGGTTCATTCATTCCCTTTGCTGTGTAATCTACCATTATATAAATATACCTTAATTTATACATTCTACTATTGATGGACATATGAATTCATTCCAGTTTTATTGTTACAGATTGAGCTAACATGACATTCTTTTGCATGTCTTTTGGTGAACAGACCCTTTTTTGTTTTTTTGGGGTTTTTTTGCGGTACGCAGGCCTCTCACTGTCGTGGCCTCTCCCTTTGTGGAGCACAGGCTCCGGACGTGCAGGCTCAGCAGCCATGGCTCATGGGCCCAGCTGCTCCGCGGCATGTGGGATCTTCCCAGACCAGGGCACGAACCCATGTCCCCTGCATCAGCAGGCGGACTCTCAACCACTGCGCCACCAGGGAAACCCAGACACATTTTTGTTGAGGTATTTACCTAGGAGTGGAATTGCTGAGTCAGGGGGGTAGGTATATGATCAGTTTTAACAGACACTGTGAAGCAGTTTTACAAAGCAAGAATACTAGTTCGTACTTCAGCCAGCAGTGTAGAAGAGTTCTTAGAATCTGCCTACTAATGCAGGGGACACGGGTTCGAGCCCTGGTCTGGGAAGATCCCACATGCCACGGAGCAACTAAGCCCATGCGCCACAGTTACCGAACCTGCACTCTACAGCTCACGGGCCACAACTACTGAGCCTGCGTGCCACATCTACTGAAGCCCGCGTGCCTAGATCCCGTGCTCCGCAAAAGAGAAGCCACTGCAATGAGAAACCCGTGCAACGAAGAGTAACCCCTGCTCACCGTAACTAGAGAAAACTTGCACGCAGCAACAAAGACCCAATGCAGCCAAAAATAAATAAATTAATTAATTTTAAAAAAAGAGAGAGAAATACCAGACGGAGATTTAGAATTATAGGAAGGAATGAGAATACCAGAAATATAAATTTGTGGATCAATATAAGAGATTATTTTTGCTCCTTTTCTAATTGTCTAATAGACAATTGACTGTTAAAAACAAAAATACTAATTTCTAGGTTATAAATTATTGAGAACTTACTTAGTAAGAAGCAGCATCTTGAGTGTTTTACACATGCTAATTTCTATAATCCACACAATAACCTAACAAGAGGAGAAAAGTGTAGGAACTTGACCAAGGTTACAGTTAGTAGGCATTTAACATTGTAATGGTTAAAATATGGGATCTGGAATTAATAAACCTGGATTTCAATGCTGCCTTTCCATTTACCAGCTGAGTGTACCTGGAAACTTTACTTCATGCATTTTTAAAATAAATTAATTATGTTTATTTATTTTTTATACAGCAGGTTCTTATTAGTTATCTATTTTATACATATTAGTGTATATATGCCAATCCCAATCTCCCAATTCATCCCACCCCTGTGCCCCCCACCCCGCTTTCCGCCCTTGGTGTCCATACTTTTGTTCTCTACATCTGTGTCTCTATTTCTGCCTTGCAAACTGGTTCCTCTGTGCCATTTTTCTATATTCCACATATCTGTGTTAATATATGATATTTGTTTTTCTCTTTCTGACTTACTTCACTCTGTATTACAGTCTCTAGGTCCATCCTCATCTCTACAAATGACCCAATTTTGAACCTTTTTATGGCTGACTAATATTCCATTATATATATGTACCACACCTTCTTTATCCATTCTTTTGTCGATGGGCATTTAGGTTGCTTCCATGACCTGGCTATTGTAAATAGTGCTTCAATGAACATTGGGGTGCATGTGTCTTTTGAAATATGGTTTTCTCTGGGTATATGCCCAACAGTGGGATTGCTGGGTCATATGGTAATTCTATTTTTAGTTTCTTAAGGAACCTCCATACTGTTCTCCAGAGTGGCTGTATCAATTTACATTCCCACCAAGAGTGCAAGAGGGTTCCCTTTTCTCCACAC
>NC_041226.1:48539266-48544420 GCF_002837175.3 Physeter macrocephalus | reverse complement strand
GTGGGATCTTCCCAGACCGGGGCACGAACCCGTGTCCCCTGCATCGGCAGGCGGACTCTCAACCACTGCGCCACCAGGGGAGCCCTGTGCATTAATTTTGTATCCTGCTACTTTACCAATTCATTGACTAGCTCTAGTAGTTTTCTGGTGGCATCTTTAGGATTATCTATGTATAGTATCATGTCATCTGCAAAGAGTGACAGTTTTACTTCTTTTCCAATTTGTATTCCACTTATTTCTTTTTCTTCTCTGATTGCCGTGGCTAGGACTTCCAAAACTTTGTTGAATAATAGTGGCGAGAGTGGCATCCTTGTCTTGTTCTTGATCTTAGAGGAAATGCTTTCAGTTTTTCACCATTGAGAATGACGGTTTTCCCAGAGGTCTCTTAGGCTGTCTTCATTTCTTTTCATTCTTTTTTCTTTATTCTATTCTGCAGCAGTGAATTCCACCATTCTGTCTTCCAGGTCAACATCTCTAATCATCAGGGAAATGCAACTCAAAACCACAGTGGGATATCACCTCACACCTCTTAGAATGGATATTATAAAAACAACAACAACAAAAGATAACAAGTGATAGTGAGGAGGTATATATTTGTATCTATATGACATGATGGATGCTAACTAAACTTATTGTGGTAGTCAATTCTTGATATATGTAAGTCAAATCATTATGCTGTACACTGTAAATATATACAATGCTATGTCAATTATATCTCAATAGAACTGGAAAAAAGAGAACTACCATATGATCTAGTAATTGCACTTCGAGGTATTTACTTGAAGAAAACACAAACTTGAAAAGTTATATACAACCCCATGTTTATTGCAGCATTATTTGCAATAGCCAAGACAAGGAACCAACCTAAGTGTCCTTCAATGGATAAATGGATTTTTTTAAATGGGGTATATACGTACAGTGGGATATTATTCAACCATAAAAAAGAAGGAAATCTTGCCATTTGGAACAATGTGGATGGACCTTGAAAGCATTATGCTAAGTCTGACAAAGAAAGACAAATATGGTATGTTCTCACTTATATGTGGAATCTAAAACAAACAACAACAGTAACCACAAAACGAGCTCATGGATACAGAGAACAGATTGGGGTTGCCAGAGGCAGGAGGTAGGGGATGAGGCAAAATGGGTTAAAATGGTCAAAAGTTACAAACTTTCAGTTATAAAATGAATTAAGTCCCGGGAATATAAAGTACAGTATGGTGACTATAGTTAATAATACTGTACCATATATTTGAAAGTCGCTGAGAGAGTAAATCTTAAAAGTTCACATCACAAGAAAAAACTTGTAACAATGTATGGCGATGAATGTTAACTAGACTTGTGGTGATCATTTTCACAATATAAACGAACATTGAATCATGTTGTACACCTGAAACTAATACAATGTTATATGTTAATTATATCTCAATTTTCAGAAGGTGTTTTTAAAAAAAATTTTTTTGGCCACATGGCTTGTGGGATCTTAGTTCCCTGACCAAGGATTGAACCCAGTCCACCAAAAGTGGAAGCATGGAGTCCTAAACACTGGACCACCAGGGAATTCTCTATCTCAATTTTTAAAATGTGATATGTACATATAATGGAATATTATTCAGCCTTAAAAAAGAAGAAAATCCTGAAGTTTAAGATGGCAGAGTAGAAGGACATGCACTCACTCCCTCTTTCAAGAGCACTGGAATCACAACTAACTGCTGAACAATCCAGTGTCTCCTGAAGACACTGGAACTCACCAGAAGAGAGACCCCCAGATCCAAAGACAAAGGAGAAGCCTCAACGAGATGGTAGGAGGGGAGCAATCACAATAAAATCAAATCCCATAACCACTGGGTGGATGACTCACAAACTGAAGAACAATTTTACCACAGAAGTCCATCCACTGGAGTGAAGGTTCTGAGCCCCAAGTCAGGCTTCCCAACCTGGGGGTCAAGCAATGGGAGGAGGAATTCCCAGAGAATCAGACTTTGAAGGCTAGCGGGATTTGACTGCAGAACTTTGACAGGACTGGGGGAAACAGAGACTCCAGTCTTGGAGGGCACACACAAAGTGGTGTGCGCATAAGGACACAGGGAAGGAGCAGTTACCCCACAGGAGACTGAAGCAGACATACCTGCTAGTGTTGGAGGGCCTCTTGCAGAGGCGGGGGGTGGCTCTGGCTCTCCACAGGGACAAGGACACTGGCAGCAGAGGTTCTGGGACGTGCTCCTTGGTGTGAGCACATAGGGAACTCCCATAAGGTTAACAGCTGATTTCTCATCAGAAACTCTACAAGCCAGAAGGGAGTGACACAATATATTTAAAGCGATGAAAAGGAAGAACCTACAACCAAGATTACTCTACCCGGCAAGGATCTCATTCAGATTCGACAGAGAAATCAAAAGCTTTACAGACAAGCAAAAGCTAAGAGAATTCAGCACCACCAAACCAGCTCTACAACGAATGCTAAAGGAACTTCTCTAAGTGGGAAACACAAGAGAAGAAAAAGACCTACAAGAAACAAACCCAGAACAACTGAGAGAATGGTAATAGGAACATACATATCAATAATTACCTTAATTGTGAATGGATTAAATGTTCCAACCAAAAGACACTGGCTCACTGAATGGATACACAAACAAGACCCACATATATGCTGTTTGCAAGAGACCCACTTCAGACCTAGGGACATATACATACTGAAAGTGAGGGGATGGAAAAAGATATTCCATGCAAATGGAAATCAAAAGAAAGCTGGAGTAGCAATACTCATATCAGATAAAATAGACTTGAAAATAAAGAATGTTACAAGAGAAAAGGAAGGACACTATGTAATGCCCAAGGGATCAATCCAAGAAGAAGACATAACAATTATATCCTTATGCACCCAATATAGGAGCACCTCAATACATAAGGCAAACGCTAACATCTATAAAAGAGGGAATCGACAGTAACACAATAATAGTGGGGGACTTTAACACCTCACTTACACCAATGGACAGATCATCCAGATAGAAAATTAATAAGGAAACACAAGCTTTAAATGACACAATAGCCTAGATAGATTTAACTGATATTTATAGAACATGCCATCCGAAAACAGCAGATTACACTTTCTTCTCAAGTGCACATGGCACATTCTCCAGGATAGATCATATCTTGCGTCACAAATCAAGCCTCAGTAAATTTAAGAAAATTGAAATCATATCAAGCATCTTTTCCGACCACAACGCTATGAGATTAGAAATCAATTACACGGGGAAAAAAAAGCATAAAAAACACAAACACATGGAGGCTAAACAATACGTTACTAAATAACCAAGAGATCACTGAAGAAATCAAAGAGGAAATCAAAAAAATACCTAGACACAAACGACAATGAAAACAGGACGATATAAAACCTATGGGATGCAGCAAAGGCAGTTCTAAGAGGGAAGTTTGTAGCAGTACAAGTCTACCTCAAGAAACAAGAAAAATCTCAAACAATCTAACCTTACACCTAAAGGAACTAGAGAAAGAAGAACAAAGAAAACCCAAAGTTAATAGAAGGAAAGAAATCATAAAGATCAGATCAGAAATAAATGAAATAGAACAAAGAAAACGGTAGCAAAGATCAATAAAACTAAAAGCTGTTCTTTGAGAAGATAAACAAAGTTGATAAACCTTTAGACAGACTCATCAAGAAAAAGAGGGAGAGGACTCAAATCAATAAAATCAGAAATGAAAAAGGAGACGTTACAACTGACACCACAGAAATATAAAGCATCATAAGAGACAACTACAAGCAACTCTATGCCAATAAAATGGACAACCTGGCAGAAATGGACAAAATTCTCAGAGAAGTATAACCTTCCAAGACTGAACCAGGAAGAATTAGAAAATATGAACGGACCAGGTAATGAAATTGAAGCTGTAATGAAATTGAAATGTTGATTAAAAATCTTCCAACAAACAAAAGTCAAGGACCAGATGGCTTCACAGGTGAATTCTATCAAACATTTAGAGAAGAGCTAACACCCATGGGCTTCCCTGGTGGCGCAGTGGTTGAGAGTCCGCCTGCCGATGCAGGGGACACGGGTTCGTGCCCCGGTCTGGGAAGATCCCACATGCCGCGGAGCGGCTGGACCCGTGAGCCATGGCCACTGAGTCTGCGCATCCGGAACCTGTGCTCTGCAGTGGGAGAGGCCAAGACAGTCTCTTCAATAAGTGGTGCTGGGAAAACCGGACAGCTACATGAAGAAGAATGAAATTAGAACACTGCCTAACACCGCCATCCTTCTCAAACTCTTCCCAAAAATTGCAGAGGGAGGAACACTCCCAAACCCATTCTACAAGGCCACAATCACCCTGATACCAAAACCAGACAATGATACCACAAAAAAAAAACTACAGACCAATATCACTGATGATGAACACGTTAAAAGCAACATGTTAAAAGGATCATACACGTTAAAAGGATCATACACGTTAAAAGGATCAAGTGGGATTTATCCCAGGGATGCAAGGATTCTTCAATATACACAAATCAATCAATGTGATACACCATAGTAACAAAGTGAAGAATATAAACCATATGATCATCTCAATAGATGCAGAAAAGGGTAAAATTCAACACCAAGTGGGCAAAGAGGGGACCTACCTCAACATAATAAAGGCCATACATGACAAACCCACAACAAACATCATTCTCAATGGTGAAAAACTGAAAGCATTTCCTCTAAGATCAGGAACAAGACAAGGATGCCACTCTCACCACTATTATTCAACAAAGTTTTGGAAGTCCTAGCCACGGCAATCAGAGAAGAAAAAGAAATAAATGGAGTACAAATTGGAAAAGAAGAAGTAAAACTGTCACTGTTTGCAGATGACATGCTACTATACATAGAAAATCCTAAAGATGCCACCAGAATAATACTAGAACTAATCAATGAATTTGGTAAGGTTGCAGGATACAAAATTAATGCACAGAAATCTCTGGCATTCCTATACACCAACAATGAAAAATCTGAAAGAGAAATTAAGGAAACACTCCTACTTACCATTGCAACAAAAAGAATAAAATACTTAGGAATAAACCTGCCTAAGGAGGTGAAAGACTTGTACTCAGAAAACTATAAAACACTGATGAAAGAAATTAAAGATGACATAAACAGATGGAGA
>NC_041226.1:48537393-48538362 GCF_002837175.3 Physeter macrocephalus | reverse complement strand
TCAATAAGTGGTGCTGGGAAAACCGGACAGCTACATGAAGAAGAATGAAATTAGAACACTGCCTAACACCGCACACAAAAGTAAACTCAAAATGGATTAAAGACCTAAATGTAAGACTGGACACTATAAAACTCTTAGAGGAAAACATAGGAAGAACACTCTTTGACGTAAATCACAGCAAGACCTTTTCTGACCCACCTCCTAGAGTAATGGAAATAAAAACAAAAATAAACAAGTGGGACCTAATGAAACTTAAAAGGTTTTGCACAGCAAAGGAAACCATAAACAAGACGAAAAGACAACCCTCAGAATGGGAAAATATATTTGCAAACGAATCAATGGACAAAGGATTAATCTCCAAAACATATAAGCAGCTCATGCAGCTCAATAATAAAAACCACAACAGTGAGAGGCCCACATACCGCAAAAAATAAAAATTAAAAAAAAAATTAAAAAAGAAAAACAAAATTAATGCACAGAAATCTCCTGCATCCCTATACACTAACAATGAAAGATCAGAAAGAGAAAATAAGGAAACAATCCCATTCACCACTGCAACAAAACGAATAAGGATTCTTCAATATACACAAATCAATCAATGTGATACACCATAGTAACAAAGTGAAGAATATAAACCATATGATCATCTCAATAGATGCAGAAAAGGGTAAAATTCAACACCAAGTGGGCAAAGAGGGGACCACCTAGGTATAAACCTACCTAAGGAGGTAAAAGACCTGTACTCAGAAAACTACAAGACACTGAAGAAAGAAATCAAAGATGACACAAATGGATGGAGAGATATACCATGTTCTTGGACTGGAAGAATCAATACTGTGAAAATGAATATACTACCCAAAGCAATCTACAGATTCAGTGCAATCCCTATCCAATTACCAATGGCATTTTTTACAGAACTAGAACAAAAAATCTTGAAATTTGTATGGAGACACAAAAGACGCCAAATAG
>NC_041226.1:48503364-48536213 GCF_002837175.3 Physeter macrocephalus | reverse complement strand
GGTATCACCTCACACCGGTCAGAATGGCCATCATCAAAAAATCTACAAACAATAAATGCTGGAGGGGGTGTGGAGAAAAGGGAACCCTCTTGCACTGTTGGTGGGAATGTAAATTGATACAGCCACTATGGAGAACAGTATGGAGGTTCCTTAAAAAACTAAAAATAGAATTACCATATGACCCAGCAATCCCACTACTGGGCATGTACCCAGAGAAAACCATAATTCAAAAAGACACATGCAACCCAATGTTCATTGCAGCACTATTTACAATAGCCAGGTCATGGAAGCAACCTAAATGCCCATCGACAAAAGAATGGATAAAGAAGGTGTGGTACATATATATAATGGAATATTAGTCAGCCATAAAAAGGTTCAAAATTGGGTCATTTGTAGAGATGAGGATGGACCTAGAGACTGTAATACAGAGTGAAGTAAGTCAGAAAGAGAAAAACAAATATCATATATTAACACAGATATGTGGAATATAGAAAAATGGTACAGAGGAATCAGTTTGCAAGGCAGGAATAGAGACACAGATGTAGAGAACAAAAGTATGGACACCAAGGGGGGAAAGCGGGGCGGAGTCCGGGGTGGTGGGATGAATTGGAAGATTGGGATTGACATATATACACTAATATGTATAAAATAGATAACTAATAAGAACCTGCTATATAAGAAAATAAAATATAATTCAGAAAAAAATAAGAAGTAAATCCTGACATTTTCAACAGCATGGATGTATCTGAAAAGCATTATGCTTAGTGGAATAAGCTAGTCTCAGAAAGACAAACACTGCATGATCTCACTTTTATGAATACTCTAAAATAGTCAAACTGATATAATCAGAGAGTAGAAGTTTATTTACCAGGGGATTGGGACGGGGAGATGGAGAGGTGTTGGTCAAAGGGTACAATGTTTCAGTTATGCAAGATGAAAAAGTCCTAGAGATCTACTGTACAGTAGAATACTGTACAGAATACAGTTAACAACACAATTGTATTCTTGAAAATTTGCTAAGAAGATATATCTTATATTGTGCTCTTACCACAAAACAAACGCAAAAATACTATAAATAAGTAAATAAGGGGGAGGGAGGAAACTTTTAGGGGTGATGGATAAGTGTATAACTTTGATCACGGTGATGGTTTCACAGTATATTCTTATGGCCAAACTCATTAATTTGTGCATGTTAAATATTATAACTTTTTGTATGTCAATCGTATCTCAGCAAAGCATTTTTAAAAAATAAAATAAATATAGCACAAGGAACTGTACTCAATATTTTGTAATAACTTATAAGAGAAAAAAGGAAAAGAATCTGAAAAAAAACCTATATATATATATAACTGAATCACTGAGCCTTACACCTGAAACTAACATGACATTGTAAATCACTATACTTCAATTAAATAAATAAAAAGTGCAAAGAATAAAAGTAATGCAACATTATATTAGGTGTTAAACATGCCAACCTTAAAATTTAGCCTTTTCTGGGTCCATATTATTTTTCTACGACATAAATAAATAAGCCAAAAATAAAAATAGTAGTATAAATTTAAAAAAATAGTATAAATAAGTAAAGAAAGGGGGAGGGAGTAAACTTTTAGAGGTGATGGATAAATTTATAACTTTGATGATGGTGATGGTTTCACAGTATATTCTTATAGCCATACTATGTTTACTATGTTTACCATGTTTAAAGTATATTTTCTGTCTGAATTTTTTTCCAGTATTAAAAAAGTAGAGTACATCGTGAAATAGGTTTTGGCATCAACTCAGTAGCATGCATCTTATAAGACCAGATTAAATCAAACAGTTTTAGACAACAGAGATCACCTGAATTAACATACAATTTTTAGTAGACAAACCTGTCACATATTTCTGTTTTTGTTTGGCTTAACTTAGGAGGTACTTTCTGGTTTATACTTTGGCACAAACTGTAAAATGGTCTCATGCCCTATTTACTTACATGGAGTTTCTCACGGAGGGTATGATGCTTAAGAAAACAGGTGTTTCAGCACAATCCCTGGGAGGCATTCCTTAAGTTTAATCTGATTTGCGTAAAGAATCAAGTAAAGTATGAACACCTTGTTTTGACACAGGCTAGTAGATGATATTTACTTGGATTTACATAAATGTTGATTTGTCATAAAAAAAATACCTCCGACTTTTACATGAATATGTTTAAACTTGCTAAATCTTTGAAATCACTAATGATGTCAAACTTTATGCTTTGGAGTTTTGGGGGCTTTGATAATGTACAATAAAATCTAAAGAAATTCATCTTACCACTTTAGCACATCATTGGATCTCCTTAGTGATTGAGTATAATTTATTTCTCACATAATAATAATAGTAATATAATAATAAATGGTGTGGATATTTGGAGTGTACTTTTAAAGGAAGAATGAGAAAGAAAGAAAGAGAAAGCAACATTTTGGTAGGAAAACCTTTCTGTCCCTTCCAGTGGGGATAGAAAGCACTGATATTGCTGCAAGTGTGAGTCTGAATGTTCTACTTAGTTCATCTTGCTGTGAACAGAACTAGGAAACTCAAGACAGTGTCATAAACTCTGGCTTATCCAGTGTAGAGTGGGCTTCAGGGTGAAACCTAAAAATGAATGAATCTTCCTTGCTTTTTTTTCTTAAAGTAATAAAGAAAAATCAAGCAACATCCTAGGATGAGAGTTAAATGATATGCAACATTTTAACAGAGATTTGAAGACCCGGAAGATGGACAATGGCAAGTTCAGCCTGCTAATGGCTCACACCTGTGGCTGAGGACAGTACGTGCTCCTTGCTTGATTCTCAGTGTGAGAGGAGCTTGATTGGAGATCCTGATGACTTGAAAGATCACCTTCCTCCCTGGGCTTGTTTCTCACCTATTATGCTTCACCCTGAACTGGACTCTCTAGACCCCAGGACAGGGACCCCTTGCAACCTCTTCCCCTTCCTGTGCCTCCCAGCCCACACCCGGATTTGAGGAACTGCAGGAAGAGAGCTCTGTCTTGAAAACTCCTCACCTTTGGTAAGGCCTGAGGACCTTCGAAGTCTGTCCAGTTAGTTGTCTCATTTACTATCAAGCTTTAATCTCTCTTTGGTTGGATCTTGACTAAAGCTGAGATCTTAAGAAATATATGTTCAAGCGGTTAGAAGTGTGCTAAGTAATTGGGTACATTCTTACAAATATAATGCGTAATGGCAATAATGATTAATCTGCGACGGAAAATGTGGAATAATTTTTATTTGCTCTCAGTATGACTGTCTGATGTTAGGATTTGGCATTTCCTTGTGGGAACCCAATTACGGTGATGTGCTGCCAAGATAAAGGAAGCAGGAAATAAGTACCGCGCCCCAGTAAGACTATATGCAGGCTTTAAAAAACATTTTTAAAAATAGCTTGTCTGCTGACAGGATCAATTGAACTTAAGGAATATTTCCTAACCCTACTGCCATGAGGTGTTAGTTTCCAAATTTCTGTGACTATTATTCTGATAGTAGTGCCATTTCTCTCTTTTGGGATTTCCTGAATCCTGTCCCTGGCTCTGCTGTGGGAGGGGAGATAGTTTCAATGAGTCCCACCAAGCTGATTGGAATCAGGGTCACAATTGTGTGAAGAGCACCAGTCCTTGCCTTTCTACACACTTCCCTAGAAAAGCCTCTCTTATTTGGTACTTGTGATTTTCTTTCAGTACTCTCTTAGCACTATGACAAGAAGGGATTTTTCCCTTTTTGCCGAACCATCACTTATAATTTTGAGGTAATGTCCCTGTTAAAGTCACAATTACTAGTCTCTAAACTGGTAGAGAAATGATATCCTGAATCTCAACGGATAGTAACCCATCCTCTAACATATGCAAATCACAGATATAGGTCAAGGGGAAAAATTATTTCTGAACTTGCCATTACCATATATATACCAAAATTATATTCTAAAATTCTGAAAGGTCTCCAAGGATTGCTTTGCAGCTTCCTATTCTCAGGTGTACACCTTTGTAATTCTAACAGATCTAAGAGTACTAGGTAACTTGAATGCTGGTTACCCAAGGAAGGCACATATCTTTTTTTGATCAAAACTTGTTATAATTTTGTGAGTAGAGTGAGAAAAGATGTCATAGAATTCTGATAAAATGGGAGAGAGAAGTGGAACAAAGGGGTTAAATATAATTCTCTTATATAAATATAAATGAAGGTCTGTCTTATCTATTGGGCCTTGATAGTAAGTCAGTATCATGCAGGGTCCTGTTTTGCTTAACTGGACAAAACATCTAGGTCAGCACAGAGCCTCTCCTGTGGCTGCTCCGTGAATGTATTCACTTACTAGATACTCTGAACACACATTATATGTGAAGGTGTAGGGAATACAGAGATAAAAGCGATAGGGTCTTTGTCCCCAATAAAAACTTAAAAATCTATCAAAGTTGTAGGGTAGATAACAATAATAAGGTTGTTGGTTTTTTAAAATAAATTTATTTATTTAGTTATTTTTGGCCGCGTTGGGTCTTGCTGCACGTGGGCTTTCTCTAGTTGCAGCGAGTAGGGGTTACTCTTCCTAGAAGTGCGCGGGCTTCTCACTGTGGTGGCTTCTCGTGTTGCGGAGCACAGGCTCTAGGTGCACGGGCTTCAGTAGTTGTGGCACGCAGCCTCAGTAGTTGTGACTCGCGGGCTCTAGAGCGCAGGCTCAGTAGTTGTGGTGCACGGGCTTAGTAGCTCCGCGGCATGTGGGATCTTCCCAGACCGGGGCTTGAACCCATGTCCCCTGCATTGGCAGGCAGATTCTTAACCGCTGCACCACCAGGGAAGTCCCGATAGTAAGGTTTTGATTACAACACAGTACCAAGTCGGAGCCCTGACTCAAATTTCATAAGCTAGTCCTTCATAGAAATACATTAATCAGGCAATATTGTTTGGAGGTAGAATTTGCAGGGCCAATGTTCCCAATGTTCCTATACCTCAGCTCCCACAGGAGGCTTTGGTTTGGGCTTCCTTCTGGTTACAAACGCACCGAGTCAGGTCTCCTTAGAGAGGGTATCGATATTACGTATAATCAGTGCCACTATGGTTATGCTCATCAGTGTGTCATTAGCACTCATCAGACTGTGTTCCTATGAACATTTTCATAGTAATCAGGGTTTCGTTACTACTCGTCATCTCAATGGGGATCTGAGAGGCAAGACTGCTCTGACAGTGGGGTACAAGGGACATAGCTACATAAGAAGTGGCTTAAACTGGTTACCACAGCAGATGGCTATTTGGGGAGATTAAACGAGCAGGGCTGTAATCTGTTTTAGGAAAAGATTATTATTTTTTAGTCCATTATAACCTGTAAAACTATTGTGGCTGAGTAAATATCACACAACCATCCATTCTGGAAGGCGGTTGTAATTCTGTTTGGTTAAATGTGTTGGCAAAGCAGACGTAACAGGTAGCCAAGGAGACCCACTCCACAGACAGAATAAATAACGTTTGTTTTTGCTGGAAAAGATACATAATATTATATTGTAATTATAGGTCTTTAATCACCCCAGAAAAAATTTTAGATGCTGTTGGAGAGAAGACAAGGGCAATCTTCAGGTCTTTTTAAAGAGCGAGACAGCATGTAGCCTGAAGATCATGGGGTTTGGATTCAGAAAGTGGTTCTGTTTCATCCCAACATTGTGACCTTAAACAAGCTACTAAACCTCATTTTCTTCATCTGTAAAATGGGGCTAATGGTATCTTGCAGGTTTTTTATAAGGGTTAAAGATAATATATGTAGAATGACTAACTACAATTATTATCTGCTTACTCACACCCAGGTGTACTAGCTAGTATTCATTAGCTATTACTCTTTTTTATATTAACTGTATACGAACTACGTTCTCATCCAGTCAGTCCCTATCCCGAGGCTTACAAACATACACAATCATCAAAAACAAGCAAAGACACTAAAAAAAAAAAAAAACCAAAAAACCATAAACACTGGCTTTAAGCATCTTTTCAGGTGAAGGTATCTTCCTATAAATCTTCCATGTTTTTTTCTTTTTTTAGGCTGCCATTCCTCAACCTCAAGAGAGAATGGTTGACCTTGTAAAAAGTTGGTGAAAGGTCTGGCTGTAAATGTATGGTGCTGCATTCTTCAATCTTTGGTGTCTAGGAGGTGTTAGTAGCTAATACTATCATATGACTAGTGTCCTTTCAGCAGGTAGTTGTGAAGTGAATAAATTTAAATGCCACCCAGTTAATGAAAGGAAGGAAGAAACAAAGAAACAAAGAAAGAAAGAAAAGAAAGAAAGAAAGATGGAAGGAAAGAAACTCTTTTGGGGAATGAAGACTAAGAAGCCTTAAATTCAACGAGAGATAGCCAGATTAAAGAGCTTGTTATGGAAGTTATCTCTTCCTTTATAAAGATATCAGAGTATTTAGAGATCTATCTAAATAAGCAATCTCAAGAAGAGTTTATATTCAATTATGACAATACTCTCATGTGATATTTTATAATCTTTCTCTAAATGGGGTAGTCTTTGCCCTGCTTTGCCTGGGACACTTCTAGTCTATTCCTGTTATTCTGACTTAATCATTAACAGTCTCTACAATCCTTTCACTCTTAAAGGTATCCTAGTTTGGACAATAAGTACAATCATCTTATGCAAAGCATTTTATACTTGAATTTCCCCGGAAACTCAGGTTAGATGACATACAATAGAAGGTATTGAATATGTTACCTACAACCTGTGTAAATTATACAAATTGGCACTTAGACTGTGAAGAAATGTTTTCACAGGAAATTTTCAGGGTAACATTTTATTATTGAGTCATAATATAGCAAAAGAGATGAAGCAAAAGGAAAGATTTATAGGATTGAGAGGACCAAAGCAAATTGAAATCTATACCAGGTCACTAGTGACCAGGGCAATAGGGAGAACTTGGACATCAAGTGTGTTTTTGCCATGCCCTGGACATTTTGAAAGCTCCTTCCAAAAGTGATAAGAAAGATGAGAGGTATTTATTTGAATTGACTACAAAGTGATTTTTAAAAATCTAAATACTATGCAATTTTTTTTCAAAAACACTATCAGAGTTCAAAATGTAGTTCATTTTTTGAGCATTTTGAATCCCAAAATCTTATACTTTGGAGATGAATTCATTTCATAGAATTAAAGAATAATGTGACATGTAAAATATCCAGTGTCTAGACTGCTCTTCCTTTTCCCTCCCATAATGTCTCTTTACAGTGTATCTACAAAATTTATAATATTTCCAAGAAGGAGAGGAAAACTGGGATTATGCTTTGCTGATAAAAACTGAGATTTCTGGATTAATTCTAGAAAAAATTTTGTGAGAAAATTCAAATCTATTATTTTTTATAACTTAAATAAGCTATGGAAATAGTAACTAAGTTAATTTAAACATTAGTTTATGAAGTGTGAATATACTAATTTTTGTTAGGTGTCAGTGTATCACCTTAGATTTTAAATATTGTACTTTTCAATATTATTTATTTACCCAGGCTTACCACTACTGAACTTATTACTCAACAAGAAAAACAAAATGGATATCTTGGCATGGAACAAAGACAGATAGAAAGAACAGATAGTTCTCAATGTCAAATACCAGATATAGGTTACTTTAAGTCTAACGAGTTCTAGGAAATTATAATCACAAAGTAATTGTGAAATACAGATTTTTTGGTCTTTCTTCAACTTGCCATAAGTAAATCCCCATAAGAAAAAGTGTCTGTAAAGTCTGTGCTTAAAAGATACTCAGCCTGAATCCGCTAATAATCCAGAGACCTTTCTGTCATTAATCTATTAAAATTTTCCATTGCTGTGTATAAGAGGTTAGTGCATATTTCTTTTTTAAATTGAACTATATTTGATTTACAGTACTGTGTTAGTTTCAGGTGTACAGCTCCAGATTCTTTTCCATTATAGGTTATTGCAAGATATTGAATATCGTTCCCTGTGCTATGCAGTAAATCCTTGTTGTTTATCTATTTCATTTATAGCAGTGTATATCTGTTAATCCCATATTCCTAATTTATTCCTGCCCCCTCCCTTTCCCTTTTGGCAACCATAAGTTTGTTTTCTATGTCTGTTAGAAGGCCTTTGTGAAAATGACACCTAAAGGCAGAAATCATTATGAAAAAGATTTCTAGATTTAACTACATAAGACTGAAATTTTCTATAGAACAAAACCCACCATAAACAAAATCTAGTGACAGAATATGTAAAATATGTGGTGGACAGAAGTTTTCTTCTGTTTTCTCGCAAATCAACAAAATTGTCTCCCACAGAAAAATGGGCGAAGATTTGAAAAGAGAATTTACATCATAAGACGTACAAAAAAACAAATAAAAGATATTCAAACTTTTTTTTCAATATAACGATTTATTTACAAAGACCTTGCTTTGATTGTAAACAAATGTGTGCAAATAGTTGGATGTAATTTTGTCAACTATTTAGTATTGGGAGACAATGCACTCCATCAAGGCAGTGGAGTCGTTCCCTTTAGGGAAAACTTCTACTTGAATTTACAATTAAGTAATGGGAACTAGGAAGGAAATTATTTCTTTAAATCAAAGGTCACTTCTGTCATTCTTCTCTAACAGTTACAGTGAGCCCATACTCTACCCGAATTAAGGCTCCCTGAACCCAGGAAAAGTCTGGATTCCAGGCAGTGGCTGGGGTGAAGTTCCCAGAGCTGGAGTTCCTGTGGGGTATTGTCTTTCCTTTGTCAGGGTAGGACTGGGTGATCAGCCTCAACAGCTCTCATTTTCCACTCCCTCTGCTGTAAAAGGCTGGCTAATGTGTAGAGTCATTGGGCATCCATAAGGGGACATTGGGTTTATAGCAGATACAAAGGTTGCCTCTTCCAGCGTCCATTCCGATCACCTCTAGCTTACTCCCGTGCTATACGTAGTCTGGAAAGCTAAATTACGTTTCTTGGTGTCCTTTGCAGCTAAGGTGCTAGAATGTAATGAGGTTCTGGTTCTAGCTACAGGATCACTTACAGGAGTCCCTGAGTTGGAAGTGAGCAATGTGAGGCAGCAGCCATGTGCAGGGGGATGAGATCTTCTGGCAGATGTATCCGGCTCTGCTGGGGCTGCTGTGGCAGTTTCAGGCATCCAGTTCCTAACTTCACAAGTGCCAAAGAATAGGAAGCAGCAGCCATGGTGCTTCTGTTAGAACCATACTAAGCCAGTGGTTTCACTGATTAAGTAACAATGAAAGAAAGAAAAGAAATTCAAATTAAGTAACAAAGCGATAGAATGCTTTCACCTAGAAGACTGAGAAAGGATGTTTAGAGTGAGAATGTCTCTAACCGATGAGGATCAAGGAAACAAGTCACTTTTATACATTGCTGGGAAACATGTGTGTCAGTAAAACTTTGCTAGAGAGAATATGGCAACATGTATTAAAGGCCTTAATGATGTACAAGTCATTTCACATAGAGATTCCCCTTCTAAGGATTATTCCTTAGGAATTGTTTGGTAAAAAGCAAGGTATTATATATAAAGATACCTGTCACAGGGATTCACACATCGGCAGAAAATAGAAAAAGTCAACTGTATCAATACTGAATTAGTTAAATAAATAGGGTATATTATAGATGGGACAATATTCATTCATTTAGGATGTAAATTTGTATTTATTGATATAGAAAAGGCCAATACACATTTTTATTTCATTCTTTATTTCACTACTAAAGTCTTTTAATTATTTGTCATTTCTTTTTTTATTGAAGTACAGTTACTTTACAATGTTGTGTTAGTTTCAAGTGTACAGCAAAGTGATTCGGTTATACACATATATATATTATTTTTCAGATTCTTTTCCATCGTAGGTTATTACAAGATATTGAGTATAGTTCCCTGTGCTATAAGTAGGTCCTTAATTGTTTACCTATTTTTTATATAGTAGTGTGTGTATGTTAATCCCAAACTCCTAATTTATCTCTCACTATATACCCTTTGGTAACTATAAGTTTGTTTTCTCTGTCTGTGAGTCTACTTCTGTTCTGTAAATAAGTTCATTTGTATCATTTTTTCAGATTCCATGTATAAGTGATATCATATGGTATTTATCTTTCTCTATTTGACTTACTTTCCCTTAATATGATAATCTCTATGTCCATCCATGTTGCTGCAGATGGCATTATTTCATTCTTTTTTATGGCTAAGTAATGTTCCATTGTGTATACGTACCACATTTTCTTTTTTCCGTTCATCTGTCAATGGACATTTATGTTGCTTCCATGTCTTGGCTATTGTAAATAATGTTGCTATGAATATTGGGGTGCATGTACCTTTTCGAATTAGTTTTCTCCAGATATATGCCCAGGAGTGGGATTACAGGATCATATGGTAACTCTATTTGTAGTTTTTTAAGGAACCTCCATACTGTTCTCCACAATGGTTGCACCAATTTACATTCCCACCAACAGTGTAGGAAGGTTCCTTACAAAAAGGCAAATATATATTTAATTCTAAAAAGTTAGTTACAAAAAGTATGCTTACAGTAGGGTCCCATTTTTTAAAAGAATATACATCAAAATTGTATCAGCAGTCATCTTTCAGTGATAGGATTATATAGAATTTTATTTTCTCCTTTATATGATATGGGATTGTATTTCCTAAATTATTTATGTTCATCATAAAAACAATAAAGGTATATTTCCCCCCACTTCCTTATTATGAAGGGAGAAATGTCATGGTAAGTAATTTCTGACCATTTTTCTATTAGGTGGGTGTGAAATTCAATTCTCTGTCCAGAAAGCGGTCATATTTATATATGACTATTGAAAATCTAAATGGAAAATGTGCTTCATACGTGAAACATTCAATGATAATGGAAATTTCTACAGATGGAGGTTGTGACCTTTGCAAAAAGAAAGGTCACATGAAATGAAAAGTTACATATGTTATGGTGAAAACGGCTCTGTGAGCAGGGCACTCCATTTGGAAGGGAGATTTCTTAATACCGCAGAGTTGTGATTCTGAAGGTTGGCATCTCTTGATTTTACTGTCTGCCCCGTTTCTTCTTACTCACGAGCACAAAGTGAGCCAGATCTTGGGAACCAGGAGAAAGGGAATTGGAGGGAATTGGGAGAGAAGGAAATGGTGACAACAATGAGAAAACCTTCCTGGCAACAGCTCAGAGAACAATGCTATCAGGCTCATAAATATGGTGCTAATTTTATGTATGGAAATCACAAAAATGAGCCCAAATCCCTCCTCTCCTATTCCATGCACAAATTTCAAGTCAAAATTTAGCCCAGAGGGGAAAAACTGAACCAAATTAATACATGTACCTAGCTAAATCCCTCACAAAGGGGTCTTCAGTGTTTCTACTCAGCATAAGAACATAACTCCTGGCTCTTCTACTGAAATGATTCATGAAAAAAAAGCTAAATATATTTTCATAAGAAGCAAGTCAATGTGTCAGAAAAATATGATTGTCCTCATCCAGTTTAACTTTTAACCTCAATAAATAAGCAAGAGAAGTTTGCAACCTGAACCTTTCTTAGCAGTGAATGTTTCTCTTCCTTCGTACTCCTGAAGAGTTTCCTTTTTTATCCTGGGGATAAAGACATATTATAATTCATCAAAATTTCATCCCTACAGGAATCTGGACACCCCAAAAAAATAAGTTAGTGAAAGAAATTATGAAACTTTCTTTCACAAATATTTTTTTTAAAAAAGAGGCAGGTACCCATTTGGATACAACCTGGGGTAAGAGCAGAGAATTAATGCAAGGCCCTCTGGAAGGCTTTCTCTACCATGAAGAGGAGCAGTGGGCTGGGGGTCAAGACACAGCACTAGTCCTGAGCAAGTCCTTTTACTGCCCCTGACCCTATAAGAAATGCAGAACACTTTGATGGTTGCCAGAGGTAGGGCTGGGCGAAATGGGGGAAGGTGGTCAAAAGGTACAAACTTCCGGTTCCAAGATAAATACATCCTGGGGATGTAATTTACAGCATGGTGACTATAGTTAACACCGCTGTATGGTATATTTGAAAGCTGTTAAGAGAGTAGATCTTAAAAGTTCTAATCACAAGAAAAAAGAAAATTTGCAATTATGTGTGGTGACAGACGTGAACTCGAATTACTGTGGTGATCATTTTGCAATATCTACATATCATGCTTACACCTGAAACCAAGATACTATGTCAATTATATCTCAATTTTTTAAAGTGACATTGACATAAAAAATGGGTAGTCTAAACAGTTTTATTTGTGCCTTGTAGTTCTAAAATCTGATTACTTGTAATAGACTACTGGGAGGGAAAATGTACAAACCAACATGTACAATATGATCCCATTTTTGTCAGATAAAGCAGAAACACAGTAATAACACAAAAACTTAAGGCAAAGGCTGGAGTGAACTTTAACCAAAATCATACAAATAGTAGCCTTTTATAACTCTTCATCCAAGTCAGTATTATAATATTCCAAGTAGTGATTTCTCCCAATCTGAGGTTCGATTTTTTACTCTTCTAATGATGTCATTTGATGAACAGCTTTTAATTTTAATGCAGACTCATTTAGTGTTTTTCCCCTTTAGCACTTGCTCTGTCCTGCTTAAGAAATCTTTGCCTACACCAAGGCATGATGTGATCAATGGCTTATTTTTATCTTTATCTTTTTGTCTCAAGTCATTCCACCAGTGGACCAAGGGAAGTGCTATACCCCAGGGAAAGTTTCATAAAGGGGGCGTGCCTTGCTGTAAAATGGAACTTCCATGGAGGAAGTCAAGGAGAAAGCTTAACAATCTGTGTTTCACTTGGTCCCTGTAAGTCCCCTGGGAAGTTGATTCTCTCTGAGGCCCTAAATCTCACGATGCGTCATTGGCAAATTCCCTTGTTTTGACAACTATTTCTCTAAGCTCTTGATTCTTCAACTAACTGAAACTATCTGTTGTCCCATTCATCCTTTCAGGCAAGAGTGAATCGAGATATTTTTGAGTCCTGAAATGTATACAGTTTGTGGAGCCCTTTTAAAGAAAAGAAAATAAAGTAACAAAATCCTGGGGCAATACATGTAAAAATAACAAATAGAAAATGCCTACAGCTGCCCTAGGAGGGACCAGTACGAGCGAGGGGTTGTGTCCACAGGTCACAACTCCCTCCATAGCCTTCTCAGGATGAGGCTGTTCTGTCTTCATACATCTATGTCCGCAAGATCCTGGAGTTGGGATACATTGCAAGTTTTAAGTAATTTCTTTTCCTTCTTTTATCAAAAGCCCCCACTCCTTTGACATTTATGCCTTCAGACCACTCACATACTTTTTTCTCCCTGTTTTTATTACTAACCTCCCTTTGGCCACTTACCTTCTATTACTGAGGGTTTTAGCTCACTTAAGACTGTTCTTCACCTACTCTGTCACTTAACATCCACAAAGATGATCTGTCCAACACCATAGTCCCCCATCTTTTAAAACTGCTGCTCTGATCCCATGTCTCCCTCTGGACATCACTATGTTTTCTGGTCTCCTTCCCAGTAAATCATCTCATGAGAGCTTTCTGTAATTACTGTCCTCACTTCCTCCCCCCCAGTTCTATCCTCAGCCCTCTTCAAACAGAAGAAAGTGATCTTCTCAAATCTATAATGAATCTCATGTTTCCAAAAGCAGTAATAATTCTTCTTTGCCTTCATCTTAGTTGTCATCTGAGCAGTTGTCCACTCCCTCCTAAAAAAAAAGCACTCTTTATTTTTTCGGTTTTCGTAACACCACACTCTCCTTGTTTTCTCCTACCTCCTGGGCCACTTATTCTCTCATTCTCCTTTGGAGACTCCTCCCCCTCTGATTAATCTCTAAATATGGGAGAACTCCAGTCTCAATCCTGATTACTGAACGTTATCCTCTTCTCCATCTGCATTCACTACTGAAGTGATTTCCTCCAATTACATGGCTCTAAATTCCACTTACAAGCACGTGATTCCAAAATGTGTATCTCCACCATTTCCTCTTCCTAAATCTCCAGATGTGTATCTACCTGTATTAGTTTCTTAGGGCTACTGTAACAAAGTACTACAAACTGGGTAGCTTAAACAACAGAAATTTATTATCTCATGATTCTGAAGGCTAGAAATCCAAGATCAAGATGCCAGCGGGGTAGGTTCCTTCTGAGGGCTGTGAGGAATAATCTGTTCCGTTTCTCTCTTGTATCTTCTGGTAACTTCAGACATTCTTTGGCTTGTATATGGTATTCTTTCTGTGTCTTCACATTGTCTTCCCTCTATGTGTGTCTCTCTCTGTGTCCAAATTCCCCCTTTTTATAAGGACTCATTCATATTGAATTAAGACCCACACTAATAATCTCATCTTACCTTGATCATCTACAAAGACCCTATTTCCAAATAAGGTCACATTTGTAAGTACTGGGGGTTAGGACTTCAGTGTATTTTAGGGGGACCCAATTCAACCCAGAACACCATTTAACTTCTTCCCTGACACTCCTCTTGGATGGGAATGTCAAACCTAACATACGCAAAACAGAAATCTTGATTGATGCTTTCACCAACTGAGTTTTTCTTTAGGCTTATTTACTTTAACAAGTGGTACCACCATGTACCATCTAAGGTGTCATCCTTGATGATTCTATTTTCCTCATGCCCCACAGTCAATACCTCAGTAAATTAAGTCAGTTTCATTGTATTACATACTGAATCTCTTCACTTCTTTCTCCACCACTACCACTGTGATCCAAGCCACTATAATTTCTCACCTGGACCATGGAAATAGCCATCACTTTCCATTCTTGCCTCACTACGATGTAGTCTCCACTCTGCCACAAGAAACTTTTGCCTTAAGTTTTGTTTATTTTTGGTCAAAGTAATATATACACATAGTTGAAAAACATATGATAATATTTAAAAACTTCAGTGAAAATCAGCAGTTCCTTAACTCATCCCTTCTTACCTTATATTTCCTTGTTTCTTCTGGTGTTTGCATCCACATTTCTAAGTAATATGATTGCTATTTCTTGACTTGTGAATTTAGATATTATCTATCAGCTTCCTTTTATGGTTGGTGAACACTTAGCTCTCCTATACCACCATTCCCCACTTCTCATTCTCCATTTCCCATAGTAATACTATTATTAGTATTTTTATTTACAATTTTCTTATTAGACAACTTATCAGAGCTTTCATTATTTTGTTTGTTTAAATATATATAAATTCTAAAGCTAGGTAGTCTCCTTTTTAGACACATTTTGTGTTTTGCTTGTAGAGGTAATTTTGTTGAGACTTTGCACGACTTACATATCTGAAAATAATTTTATTTTATCCTCAAACTTGATAATTTGGCCTGGTATAAAATTTTAGGTTGAAAATAACTTTCTTTGGTACTTTGTAAGCATTCCTCCATTGCCTTTTGTCAGTAGCATTGTTACTACTGAAAAGTTGAATGGTATGTTTAATGTTGTTCCTTTGTAACCTGTTTATTTTCTCTCTAGAAGCTTCTAGAAACCTCTCTACCATGATGCTCTTATATGTCATGATGGTCTGCCTTGAAATAGGTCTTTTTTATTTATTCTTCTCGGTTTTATAAACCTTTCAATCTAAAGATTCATGTCCTCAAATTGGAGGAAATGATCTTGTGTTATTTCTTTCATTATATCTTCTTCTGTCTTTTCTCAGTCTCTGAAACACCCTGAGTTAAATGTTAGACCCCTGATCCCCCAAGTCTTGTCTTTCTTTTTTTTCCATCATTTTGTTTCTAGTTCCACTTTTTTGAAGATTTTCTTCAACTTTATTTTCCAACTATTTTCTTGTATTTTTCATTTCATCTAAACTTTTTTTCTTTATTGGTTCCTTTTTTTAGTTTCCTAATCCCGTGTTAGATATGCAATATCTTATCTTCCTAATAATATTAAAGACAGAAAATAATTATGCTACTCTTTGATTTACCTCTGTTTCCTCCAGGATTTTCTTTTTTATTTGTTTTTATCTCTTATTACTGGAGAGATAAATTGGGGGGTTTTCTCAAATGTCTTATTTTATTATCTCCTAGTTAATATTTAATAGTGCTTGGAAAACAGATCTAGCCCATGATCAGGACTGATCAAGTGGTGGGCTTCACTGTAAGTTTAATAGTCAGGGAATTGTGTGAAAATGTGTTCTCTAGGACTTTTCAGTTTCTTCTGAGAAAAATTTCCTTGAGTTTCTTGCCTGTGGAGTATAGAAGAACATTCATGCAACAGGCAAATAAAAGGAGATTAGAACTACCCTACTCAGTTTTCAGACTTCAGATTAATCTTCTGTTTTTATCCCCAAGCTGCACATATGTGTCCTTCACTCTGCCATGTTCCACTCAACTTCAAATTCTCCATAGAATATATGCTCCTTTTCTTGCCATATAGGAAATCACCTTGATGCAGGGCTCAGCATGGGAATCTGGAGACTAACAGCTTCATGTGCAAACTTTCATCCAATCCATCTATTTCCAGACCTTTGCTTCACACTGCTCTCCATCAGACCGCATGACTTCAAGTCCTGGGCAATAAGAATTGACTCACCCCTCTTTGGTATTCTCTGCACATACTTTAGGTTATAATTACCTACCTCTATCTGAGTCAGTTACCATTCCTCTGTCCATCTGCTTCCATTTTCCAAAATATGTGGTAATACTTTAGCTCCTGCTGTCTCGTCTCCTTTTATCATTGTTCTTAAAGTTTTATGCCTTTTTTCTTCCTTTACTATTATTTCAGCAAATTCTTTGGAATAAAAAGAGAAAACTGCATGTGGCCAGCCATTAGTCCTTAACATCATTAACCAAAATAATGAATTGCTGTTTAAAATTCCCCAATGGATTTTTGTGACATTAAGAATAAAATTCAAATATATCATCATGACCTTCAAGGCCCCATGTGATCTGGTCCTGTATGTCTTTCTACCCCATCACTACCTTTCCCCCTTCACTTACTACACTCCAGCCACTTTGACCTCCTTCCAGTTGTTTAAAGGCTTTGTCCTCAAATCCTCACAGGGTTTGTTTCTTTCTTATTCAGATCTCATCTCCATATCACCTCTTCTGAGAAACCTTCCTGACTTTCCAAAGTACTGCCCCCTCAGGATAATTTACTATGTAAATTTCTTTATTTTTTTAAAGAATTTTTCACTGGCTGTAATTATCTCATACATTTATGTGTTAACCAGTTTATTGCTTGTATCCTCCCCACCAGAATCTCAGCTTCATAAGTGCAAAGGCTTTATCAAGCTTGCTCACTGCAGTGTCTCTAGTGCATGACACCCCATAGATAATAAATATTTACTGAATTATAAATACTAGAATGTTACTGTCTTCATATACCAAGCTGGGCAAAATATACTTATCTCTTCTAGTACAAGAAAGGAATTTTGGAGAACCTTAGAAGAATTTATTCTAGAAGATTTACTCTAAAATACAAGGAGAAAAACCAGAGATGCAGGTCAGGGGTCCAGTATTTGGAAAAAGAACCAGGTTAGTGGGTGTCATGTAAACCAAGGGAGAAGTGAGTGGACAGAACTATGAAACACTGCTAATGTGTCAAGGATATAAGACTGAGAACAGATCTACAGATTCAGTGATTTTAAGAAAATAATTTCAATGGTGAGGTGAAGGTAGGAGACATAATTTGGAGAGTTAAGGTGAAGGTTGGGGTGCAGGCTGGGGGTACAGGGGACTCAGATATAGTACGTTATTAGCCATTCAAAATCATTAGCAGGGAAGGGAAGGAAAGAGGGTAAGGCAGGGTGAGAGAATTGTGATCATAAATTTAGAGTGATGTCGCTCTGCCCTGTTCTGTAATTCTCTCTAGCCCCACTCACCTGTCCTGGCTAGATATTTTCTGGTGGGAAGAAAATTTTCCTTTTTCATTGCAGCCTCCTTTAATGCTTATTGCTTCTCTCTGTGTATCTTTATCCATCCTTTCCTATCTCCTTCTCCCTGTCTCCTCTCTCTCCTTTTCTCCATTGTTGGTTTCTTTGTGCTTCCTGTCTTCAGCTATATATCTGCAGATGCTTCTATAAGTCAGTGGTTCTCAAAGGGTGGGCCCCAGACAAGCAGCATCAGCGTCACCTGAGAACCTCTTAGAAAGGCAGGCAGTGGGTCTCACCCCAAACCTACTGCATAAGAAACTCTGAGAGTGGAACACAGCTATGTGTTAACAAGCCCTAAGCTGATTTTGATGCATGTTAAAATTTGGTAACCACTGCCATAAGCTATATCTTAATTTTTGGGCCTTCTTTGAAGTTCAAGGTCCGACTACATCTTAATTTCTGAGCCTTCCTCGAAGTTCAAGGTCTGGCAGTGCCTGTGAGCCAAACATGGCTCCCTGGGCATCAGTTCCTGCTACTCTCCCAGACTCCCAACTTTTCTTTTCCCAGTAGATTCACTGCTTGTCATTTCTCATTTGGAATTGTTTCAAATACCTTCACCATTCTAATTGGACTTTTTAGCATATTGAGTTTTTCTAAATCCTTTTTATGATAAAATTAGTTTAAATAAATAATTTTAACACTGTGTATTTGGCCTGGCCAGTACAAATTTATTCACTATTATTTGCGTCTTCTCTCGTGCAAATCAACTTTGCCAATTAAGCTATTTAGATCTTTGTGTTTTTATAAATATTAAAGCTCTTTATACATTGGAGGTATGAATTCTATTAATCTGTTAATATTTTATCACAAATATTTTCTTGTTCCACTGGTTTCTAAAGTTTTATGTTTTTAATTATAATGAAGCTTAAAAGTCAATACTATAATATGTAATAAATTATAGACAAATGTGTGACTTTGCCTCTGTAATATTTTACATTGTTCAATAATTAGAAAATTGTCATTGTTACAGAGTTGAAATAAATTTTATCTTGTGGATTCTAGTGTTTTTCCATGGCTTATAAAAACATGTAGCACTTTCCTTGGTTCATTTTGACGTACGGTATAAAATACCATAAAGCTAATTATACCCAAAATACTTATAAGTTAATAATTACTTTCCCAACTGCTTTATTAAACTTCATTTTTCAGAGGCAGTAGAGTGTAAAGGTTAAGATATGGCTCTGGAGCCCAGTGGTCTGGATTTAATATTAGCTGCAGCTCTAGCTGATCTTGAGAAACTTACTTTAACTTACAGTTCCTTCATCCCTAATGCGGTCCTCATCAGTTCACTGAGACAATGAAATCAGTAAGTTCAGCATCTAGCACATAGTAAATTATCAGTAAATGTTAGCTATGTGACATTTCAAAATTCACTAGTTTCCCTTTCGGCCTCTTTTACTGTGCCATTAACATATACGCCTATTTTTGTACCATTATATTATTTTAATTATTGTGATTTCCAGATATAGGCTGTTTTAGAGTAGTCTTGCTTATTAACTCCCTTTTTCAGAAAATCATATATAAAATATACATGTTGTGCCTGACTGGATTGACCAAGAGGCAAAGGAGCTTTGTAGGTAGAACACAAGGTGACTTGAAAGAGGAAATAAAGAAGAGTTTGAAAGATGCCCGTCCAGTCATGTGGGCCTGGGCAGGTGGGCAAAATGAATGTGATGCTTTGATAGAGGAAACAGCCTTGGGACAGAGTAGGGTTTTAGACGGGAGAAGAGGAGGAAGACAGGTTAGTGTAGGAGGTGTTATAGGAGAGAATCTGTGTGAGAAGAAAACAAAGAGGCGAGAAAAGGAAAGAAGAGGAGAGCAGTAAGTCATGTGAGAGGGAACTGCACTGCCCAATCTGCACTGCCCAAAATGCTCCAGTTATCTCTGTGCCTGGAAATAGAGCCAACTACATCCCTCAGCACTCAGTAAGTAGGCTTTGCTCACACACAGCCAAAGACAAGAGAGCAAGACAGTGAAACGTGAATCTCCACATTTAGTGCTAAGCTATCATCTATTTTACTTAAGTGTTTAAATGCAGAGTTACTGATTTTTTTTTTATTGGCTGGATATTCTAGATATGACTTTCTTCTCTAAAACTTTAGAACGACTATTTATTGGTGCCTCCAAATAATTCTCAGTGTATATTTACATGAATTTTTAAAATCATTTATATCCTTTCCAACTTCTCTAAATCCTCTTGACCATTATTTCAGCAGGCTCAATCATTTTGGCCTTATTCCACATTTGAAATTATGGTTTGTGTTTCCTGATAGATTTCTCTCCAACTGCATTTTGACTCCTAACTTTCGTTTTACATTACCTAAGAGCACACGGTGTTACCTTCAGAGAGGGTAGATGCATATTTCATTGGAAAGCTGTGCTGGGTCTGATCCCCTGAGTTTGCCTTAAAGCCCATCTCTGCCACTTAAAGTAATCCAGTATGCACCTTGGTAATTGAAATCCTTCCGTTACCCTCACTCCAGCCCATTTAAATATTTCTCTTTCAGACAGAGTTCCGTCAGGAGTTGAGCCAAATGATTTGGGAAAGATGTAGGCATTTCCAACAAGAAAGTTTTTGGCTGCCCACCAAAAAGCTGGTTGGTGCTCATAATTCCAAGTCAACTCTCTTCTCTGCAAAGTTTCCATTTATATGGAGCACTGTGAACCTCGCTCTTCATTCTAGAGGAACACTTGGGACTTGGGTTGACCGATGCTCGTGGTGGCAACCACTGAGAGAAGGTTACCTTAGGTTTCTTCATTGTTTGCTTCTTGTCCTCAGGTGTAAATCAAAGCTTTTCACATCATGTGAAGATCATGTCTTTTAAAATATCTTGAACCTCATAGACACAATTTTCACTTGAGTGCAGTCTCACCCCATATTACAAGTTTGAAAAGAAAGGTTTGGGGTATTAACAAAACCAGCAAATTTCCAGGCTAAAGCATCAATAATGCCTTTTTAATGTGCTTAAACAGATGTATATTCTGTATTTATGTACGAATGCAGCTGAACCACAGCAGGCGAACTAAATAATTCAATGGAATGCATAGAGAAAATGAACAATTCCATATTCTAATAACTGTTCTATGAAAAGCTTTTCATTTAGCTCTCAAAACTGCCTCATAAATCGACACTTGGATAATGCAATGAAGTTATATTTAACTCTAGAATTCTCACATGCCAGGTTTCAAACATGCTTCTTAGTAAATGTCCTTTTGGGGGCTCATTATGACTATCCCTGTCTTCCCTCAAAACAAACCTCTTATGCATGTTCATTTCCCTTCTTTCCTTGACTTCTGGCTGTCAGATTTACACCTCTTCCAATCCATGTTATCTTGGCCTGGAGCAGTAATATCACACCCAAGGACAGGGAGCCCGAGCTTGACAGATGTTGCCAGAGAGTACCTAGCAAATGTTTTCGTACAAGATCAATCCACTCAAGCAACGGCCCACAGTAGTACTTCAGAGGTGGTTTATAACGAGCTACTGGAAGAATTCTTAATAAATCACTTATCGAAATCCAACTTCGCTGAAATACAGAGAAGGTACATACAGCCAAGTCACACAGACAGGTATTCCCCCAGTGCCAGCCCAGGGATTTGGGATGAGAGGCATGAGGCTGTATTGCTCCTTGGCAAAGGGTAAAAGTTATGCAACAAATAGGCTTGCCGTACGTGAAGATACCGTTGTAGCAGTCATCACAGCTTCTGCGCCCAGTGAGGATCTAGTTCAAAATCCTACGGAAAATGCATTCATTTCTTAGTCCAGATCCTGCCCCCCAAACATACACCTTTATTGAAACACACACACAAAAAACTCAAACAGAGGGTACCAAAATGCCTCAAGTGCTCTTGATTTTACCAGAAAGATATGTGGCAGTAGATGCATATTCTGTACATAAATGGAAGAAATAAGACATGGTACTTATTTTTCTGATGCCTTGCATGAGCAGTCACATCTATATTAAAATAACCCTTTAGTCTTTAGAAAAATAGAGGTTTAAATGCTAAAACTATGAGTTTCATGTTCATGAAGGTTCTAACACTTAAAAAGTTAGCATTTTTAGTTCAGCTCCTGATAGGTAACAAAATATGTTCTTATGGTATATAATATAACATAGAGGTGTGTGTGCATATGTGTGTGGAGAGACAGAGAAATGTGTCTGAGCTTATACACAGCATTAATGGGCACAGAAAAGTCCAACATTCTCAGGTGTAACACTAACAAAGATTCATTTCGTGGCTTTGACAAGTTATTTAATTTTTTGTTGCTCTGTCACAAGTTGGAAACCCTAATACTAACTAATAGCTTTCTGAGTGCATGTTCTCTAATTTAGTTTTAAACATTTCTGAAAATATGATTCCAACAAATTTCTTCACATCTCAACAGAACAATGGTAGGCAAAGCATGAGACAAAATGCAAAAAGCAAGCCGTAGGATCAAGCAGTTGGGTCCAAGAGAATAATTTCGTCAATGTAGTCCATGAACAGAATCCCTTTCAATATTAAAATCTTTATGAACTTGTGGTATTTATGGGCCCAGAGCCCAAATAAATGGAATACATCAAAGTGGAAAATTGTATCCAGTGAAACCAGATCCTTATCAAAGGAGGCCAGTGTCCTGGGGCTTCGTCCCTTGGGCTTTTTCCACCACAAGACCCAAGCAGCAACCATCTTCACAGAGCCATTGGGGCAGCTCCACATCAAGGATTTGGTGCTTGGGAAGCAGATGAGTAGGCTCAACTCTGCTAAGAGTTCCAGAATAATCTGCCACTCCTGTGAATTCAGGTTTCTTAGAACCCAGTGTGAAGGATCAGCTATTAATCTCTTTTACTTTAGATTTTGCTAATCAAACTTAGTTTTTTGGCATTATTTAGAGAAATCATGTCTTTCCAAGGAAGTTCATTCCAAAAGTGATTAAAACACATTCTTAAGACTTAAAAAAGAAATTCCTAATTTTAGAAGGATACTTGTTCTATGACCTATGGAAATACTTAAATCTCAATTCCCAGAGGATGAACTGCCTTCTTCTTCTTTTTGGCAGTTTTATGTAGAGAATGAAATACTGTGTTTGATCATTACACATGAGCATTATTCATGAAGGAAAAAACCTCATATTATTTTTTTCCTTTATTCTGTCTTTTTATTCCAGGGTTGAACCCTAACACTGAGATGGGAGTTTTGCAATCTCCCTCAAAAAAATTACTTCAGGGAAAATTTGGAAAGATCATTACAAATTTTGACCCTTTCTCAGAAAACCGAAATAAAATGAAAATAGAAAGCAAAAAACTATTCAGGTCAGGGCAGGAAACTCTTGGGACTACTTTTCGAAGGATAATTCTGATTTGGGTATGAGGAATTGGCACCAACATGGATCAAGTGTAGAAGTGGCACCAAAATCAAGACTCCATCTGTCAGGTGCACTGAATAGTCAGGGGCAGAACAATAGCCTTGTCTCCAGTGCTTTACCTGGTCCACAACACCATCCTACAGGAGAGAGGAATGCATTGTAAATATCCTTCCCTATTCATTCACTCACTCATTTATTTTTTATTCATTTTCCACATAGAGATTAATTTAACAAGGGCTAAGCCAGGTCCTTCATTGTGTGGTTCAGATACAGAGATGAATACAACAAGATAGTCTTCATCTTTAATGCGTGCACAACCTAGATTAGGAGGCATATAAGTCATCACAGTACAAAAAGGTGAGTACAATCAGAAAGGCACAGAGTTATAAAACAGGTGAAAAGAGGGTCGCTGGATTCAAAGGGAAAAAAAGGAGGCATTTGAACCAAGTCCTGAAGATTGAATTGGGATGAACGGGCAGACTGAGTTGGGTGGGATGAGATTCCAAATAGTGGAAACACATGGGCATGAAACTGTGATATGTGACGTGAATGATCGTAGCATTCAATATGGCCAGAGAATGGGCTTTTATTAGGGTGTGGAAGAGATGCAGCTGTGGAAGCGGACAAAGTCCATATTCTAAAGGGATTTCTATGCCATTCTAAATGGTTTTCACTTGTTACTGAAGGTAATAGTGGGCCCAAGAACAGTATGAAGCAAAGAAATGGCATGATCAAACATAATTTTTTTAGCTTTTCATTCTTTAATTTTTTCACTTTTATTTATTATGTATTTAACATGTAACAATTACATAATAATGCATAATATAGTTTTAAATATATTTTAAATTTTTGACTAATTTTTGAGTTTGAAATTTAGTACATTCACATTTTAAAAAATCAAAACAATCAACAAGGTATACAATGCATTATCTCATATCCATCCCGTTTGGAAACATTCATCCCAAAGGCCTTTATCGAGCAGATAGCCACTTTTATTTGTTGCTTGCAAACACAACTAAATATAAATATATATTCTTATTTTCCTCCTTTCTTACATTAAACTTAACATCTATGCTCAGATCTGCACCTAACTTCTTTTTAACTTAATAATATATCTCGGAGATTTTTCCATATCAATACATAAAAATCTTCCTCGGTCTTTTTTAACTGCCTAGCATTTAAAAAGGAATACTCTCATTGCAATGTAAAAGAAAATAGAAGGAAATGGAAAACTGCAGGAATCTAAGCAAAAATGATAAGATCCTTGAAAATTGATATATCTAGAAACTGGAGAAATACCAAGAAGACAGAATCAACAGATTAGGAAGATAAGTTGGGGAGGGGGTAAGATCAAGATAAGAATCAGAGATACTCTAGGATTCTGACCAAATGGTGAAGCCATGTCAGATGATGAAACACAGAGAGAAGGAAGTCACTAGAGGAGCAGGTTGGGGTAGGCAGGACTGCAGAGAGGATGAGTTGAGTTTTCAACATGTAGAATTCATGTATCCCCTTGAAGATGTTAGGTAGTAAGTATGGAGCTCAAGAGAGAGGTGAGAGATGGAGAGTTTGGAATCTCTGGAATATAGTAAATTATTAAAACCCTGGATAAGGATAAAATCATCTAGCAAGAATATGGAACAAGAAAATAAAAGCAGGTGAAGATAGAATCCCCTACATTTAAGAGGTAGTTGGAAGAAGAGAAATAACTACTGCCTGACATTAGAGATTAGAATAGCTTTTGCCAAACCCTGTCCTGTGGAGGTGGTACACACACACACACACACATACACACACACACACACACAGTGTGCCATGGTCAGAAATCTTGGAGCTTCATAGTATGCATTGTACACACACACACACACACACACACACACACACACACACACACACACACAGTGTGCCATGGTCAGAAATCTTGGAGATTCATAGTATGCATTACCATATTAAAGGCTCGTAACATCCTTAGAGCTCATTTTTGGAAAATACAGTATCCAAGTATTTAGATAAGAACTGGAAAATTCTGCCTTTAGCACTAGAGAAGATGACCTCAGCCCTGGGCTCTGTGCTTTTGTGGACCCTGCCTTGGCTCTTGCCTAACTGTTTCCTTTCCCATAGAATGAAAAGTCCATGGAACTAGGAGTATATTTCCACCAGGAGGCTGTCCCACCCCTACCCCTACATCTAGACCATGATCCAGGTATCTGGAATCCCCGAATTTGCTGCCCTCATGGCCCTAAATCTGCAGCCAGGGCTGTGTCGCCCTTTACCTGGTCTTGCCTCCTCAGGGCAGTGTATCCGCCCTCTGGTGTACATGGCAGTAGGCCCAACTTGTGGTCAAGAAGTGACTGGGGAGTGTGGAAAAGCTTGGAGGGGTGAGCTGATGTAGCCGCACAAACATGAATGAGAATCCTCATGGTGTGGGTGGAGCTGGGGGTCGGAGGAGAAAGCTGACAGACGAAGGGCCAAAGGCTGGGGCCGGCTTTACTCACCCCACCTCATGACCCAAAGGGTCTGAGAATTCCAAAGTCAAAGTAGCCTTCCAGACCATTGTGAATGTAGATTTATCAAGTTGGAAGACGACATATGTTTAATTTAGCAATGTGTTAGCTTGATTTACAGCTTGCAAATATTTAGACATATGGCATATGGGCCTCTATTTGTATTCTTGAGCTGGCTCCACATAGTTTATGGGCTGGTCTGGGAAGGCATAACAAGAGGACAGGACAATTGACAGCCAATGAGGAAGGGTGGAGTAACCCTTATAGGAAATAAACATTTTTAAACAAGTTTGAGGAAAAGTTGGTTACTCGGTCAACAGCACATGTTCTCATTCCTAGGGCCATGGGTCCTGCCTTAGCTCCTTTAATCTTTATAACCTTTGAGTTTACAAATGAGTGAATTGAGATGCTGAGCGATCAGTCATGTGCCCAAGTTCACACAGTTTGTAATTGCTGGAGATTATTACTCAGGACTCCCAACTCCCAAACCAGCGTCATCTCCACCATATTCTGCTGCTTCAAAACTGGAGAATGCCAACACCTTTTTCTTTTACAAGATGAAAAGAAACATCCCACTGAGACAAATGTATGGTCTTCAACCCATAGTACAGTTGAAATTCATGATGCAGTCTTGGAAAGTAATCTGTTGTGCTGTCTTTAGGCATCGTCTACTAAGGTATATCCAGTTTAGAAATAAGCAACCATACTCTGTCACTTCTTAGATATAATTCTCTCACCAAACATACACATTAGTGTATCAAGAAAATCACTTTAACATTGACGTTATGGATTAGCATTTGATAACTTATTATTACAATCATTCACCTTAGTACATATTTAGAGAAAAGAAAAACGTATATATTATATATGTCTATATTACCTAGACTATATATATTACATACATATATATGGCATTAATACATAGACCCAAGAAAACCTAAAAATATACAACATAAAACTTAGTATTATGTGTTTATACCAGAAAAGGGTAATTTTGGTGCCATCTCGAGTCAGAAATGTTAATGACAAATTTTTAAATACATTGTATAAATAAGAAACAATCCACTAAAAATACGTTTATAGTTTTTTAAGAGTTTATAGATCATATTTCAGAAAACAAAGTGCCTGCACTCAAGTAGATTCCTAAGTAAATCCTTGATTTGGCTGGATTAGAGAATGAGACCCCTATCTACTTGGTTGCTCCTGGGATGATTCTTTTTTGAAAAAGTCTGAAAATGGAAAAAGTTACTTAATAAAAAATTAAGGAAAAATCATGTAATACAAATTATGGGTGAACTAGCTGATACAAAAAAAGAAGTTTCCAGAAGTTAAACATTTAATGCAGATATTCACTCATCCTCCTCCAGTTCACTCCTTTCACTGACTCTGCAGAATTAGAAAAATAGACATCATCTATGTTAGATATCCCTGTGTGCACTGGGCAGACAAGCCTCATAACTGTCACAGATTAGTTAGGACCACAGACGCAGAAGCCCAATGTATCTTGGACTTGCCTGGGCACCAAGATCCCCTGGGAAAGATCTTGAAACGCTGACCATACTTGGGTTCAGGGTTAGACTGATGTATGTGAAACTGCCCCTTCCCCTCCAGGGAGGAAAAAATCGGACCTTGGATGTAAACAGAACATTATTGACTCCCATACCTGATGCCAGAGAGTCTAGGATGGCGTGTAGTCACCACTAACCCAGAGCCCCTCATCCCTGGAGATCCTGAGTGATGTAGATGAAAGGATTGTGTCACTGGGACCCAAGCCACTCTGCTGTGGGAGCCTGCCATGAAAGACCTGGTCATACACAGTGTGAGAGTCATTAGTCCAGAGGAGAGAGGCAGCAATGGCACAATGTCCAAAAGCAGCAAAGTGACCGTGAGAAGGATGTGGAGTAACAGCCATAGCCTCCAGCATTGGAGGGTCCCACGTTTGTCTCCCTCATGGGACTTTGAGGGCAAAAGACTTGTCTAACACCAACAAGGTGGTGCAGGGGACACTTGACTTACGTACGGCACTCTTAAAACTTCTGAGAGATATTTAGAGAAGGGAACCCGTGGAAAAGCCAGGCTCTGTCTAGTGTCAGTAAGTGAGCACAGAGCATCAAGATGTGGGCATTTACTGCAAATAGGATCATATATGCACCAACTGGAGAAGCCGGGAACACACATAACACTACATAAGAGGTAATATATGTATTACACAATATACATACAGGCATATTACATAATATACATACTATTACGGTGCATCTTTGGCATTTGACCTCATTATTCAAATGGAAACTATAATTTCTCTTGAAATGTGTCTTTTATTTAATTTTAATGCCACTTGAAGGTAGATGCATACTACGTGTGCCCATAAGACATTCATCGACTTATTAATAAGTGATTGCCACATGTCAGGCACTATACAAAGGACTGGGTGAGCAAGTCAGATGTGATCTTTACTCTCATGCACCTTATAATCAAGAGCCACTCCAAATGCAGTTATCACTCAGAATGTTTCATTAAAATCCCAAGTTTTAAGCATGTTCATTTCTGCCTGTTTATTTCTTACGAGTAAGAGGAAATACTTCTTCAACCTAAGTGTCCATCAACAGATGAATGGATAAAGAAGATGTGGTATACACACACACACACACAATGGAATACTACTCAGCCATGAAAAAAAGAATGATGAAATTCTGCCATTTGCAGCAATGTGGATGGACTTGGAGGGCAATGTGTTAAGTGAAATAAGTCAGACAAAAAGAGACAAATATTGTATGATGTCACTTATATGTGTAATCAAAAAAAAAAAATACAACCAACAAGCAAATAAAACAAAAAAGAAGCAGACTCACAGATATAGAGAAAAAACTAGTGGTTACCAGTGGGGAGATGGAAGGGTGGAGGGACAATAGAGAAGTAGGGGGAAAAAAAGGGTTATTATGAGATTATATGAAATCATGTGCATGAAACTTTTGAGAATTGTAAAGTACTATAGAATACAAAGAATCTTTCATTCAATAAAAAAAATTTTTTAAAGAGGAAATACTTCCAGATTTCATTGTAGCAAAACACACCACACCAAGTGGTAAGAACAGGGCTGGCTTTGTGGGCGTGTGATCTGTGCCCAGGATCCACGCTTAGAAGGGCCCTGTGATTGATTTAAAAGCTCTGCTCTCACCATCTTAAAATGTGTAATAATTTTTGAGCAAGGAGACCCCACATTTTCATGTTGCACAAGGCCCTTCATATTAGGTAGCCAGTTTGGGGTGAGCAAAGTTTTCCTGCTCTGTGCGTAGATAGTGTGTTGCTCTATGGGTAAAGTGTTCATGGGTAGGGTTGCCAGGTTTAACAAATAAACATAGAGACACCCGGTTTTAGTGTAAGTCCCCAATATTTCATGGAATCCATCCAGTATTGCAGAGAATATACTTATAGTAAAAAATTATCCATGGTCTACATAAAATTCAAATTTATATAACTAAAAACAGTTGTCTAGGCTCAAAAAGATAACTGACAGATAACCTTGAGCAGATTTTTGTCATCCTTGATGAGAAAGTAATCAGTCATTTTAACACATTATTTACTTTTGGAAAGACAAAATGAAGTTTCTTATGCAGGAATCACCATTTTCCAGCATATTTAGTAGATAAATTGCCCATTCATCCTCTGGTTACAGAATATTTGTGTTCAATTTTGTGCTTTTTGTTTAAAAACATATATTCAATCTTTTGCATAAATGCAGGCAATCCACAGGCTCTGTCTCGGCCTTTTTGTCTGTTTTCTTTTTTCCTGCTCACCCTTTGCAATTTCCTCCCTTCTTATAGATTCAACTAACACTTAGCCACTGGTGTGTTGGAGCCAACTTGTGCCAGCTCAGACCGGATTGTTAGCATCGCTTCCCAATTCCACATGCAATGGCCTCATGTAGGGATGGAAAATCAGCAAACACTACAAATCCAGTAACCCCCTGTCCCCATCCCATATCTGGTTATTCAACAGTTAACAGGATATCACTGCCTATACCCAGTATTCAAGGCCTTTTTCAAACTGGTTCCAACCTATCTTGCTGCCCAATCTTCCAACTACTCCTTTGTATCTGTCTTCAACTCTAATCAAATGAGACAACACTGTGTTCTCCCAATGGCCATAAACCATCCTACCACTCTGCCTTTGTTCATGCTGTACTCTTCACCTCCTCCATGATGCCTTCAATCCTGCCTCAAGCTTGCCTTCTAAACTTCTGTCCCAGGGCCTCGTGTTTGACATTTTTCACATTCTAACTTTCATCACAGTTATTTATACACTTGTCTTTTCTTCTTTACAAAGTCAAAAGTATATGTCAAAACATGAGCCAGGAGGACATTCTAGATAGCGGAGGAATAAGACGTGGAGATCACCTTCCTCCCCACAAATACATCAAAAATACATCTACATGTGGAACAACACCTACAGTACACCTACTGTAGGTGTCAGAAGACCTCAGACTTCCTAAAAGGCAAGAAACTCTCCACGTACCTGGCTGGGTGGCTGACAGGGTCTTGGCACTTCAGCTGGGTGTCAGGCCTGAGCCTCTGAGGTGGGAGAGCTGAGTTCAGGACAATGGACCACCAGAGACCTCAGGGCCCCAAGTAATATCAATTGGCGACAGCTCTCCAGAGATCTCTGTCTCAATGCTAAGACCCAGCTCCACTCAACAACCAGCAAGCTCCAGTACCACCAGAGACCTCAGGGCCCCAAGTAATATCAATTGGCGACAGCTCTCCAGAGATCTCTGTCTCAATGCTAAGACCCAGCTCCACACAACAACCAGCAAGCTCCAGTGCTGGACACCCCATGCCAAACAACTAGCAAGACAGGAACACAACCCCACCCTTTAGCAGAGAGACTGCCTAAAATCATAATAAGTTCACAGACACCCCAAAACACATCAGCAGACGCTGTCCTGCTCACCAGAAAGACAAGATCCAGCCTCATCCACCAGAACACAAGCATCAGTCCCCTCCACCAGGAAACCTACACAACCCAATGAACCAACCTTACCCACTGGGGGCAGACACTAAAAACAACAGGAACTACAAACATTCAGCCTGCAAAAAGGAGACCTCAAACACAGTAAGTTAAGCAAAATAAGACAGAAAAATACACAGCAGATGAAGGAGCAAGATAAAAACCCATCAGACCAAACAAATGAAGAGGAAATAGGCAGTCTACCTGAAAAAGAATTCAGAGTAATGATAGTAAAGATGATCCAAAATCATGGAAATAGGATGGAGAAAATACAAGAAACGTTTAACAAGGACCAAAAAGAACTAAAGAGCAAACAAACAATGATTAACAACACAATAAATGAAATTAAACATTCTCTAGAAGGAATAAATAGCAGAATAACTGAGGCAGAAGAACAGTTAAGTGACCTGGAAGATAAGATAGTGGAAATAACTACCACAGAAGAGGATAAAGAAAAAAGAATGAAAAGAATTGAGGACAGTCTCAGAGACCTCTGGGACAACATTAAACATACCAACATACGAACTGTAGGAGTCCCAGAAGAAGAAGAGAATAAGAAAGGGACCAAGAAAGTATTTGAAGAGATTATAGTTGAATACTTCCCAAATATGGGAAAGGAAATAATCAAGTCCAGGAAGTGAAGAGAGTCCCATACAGGATAAACCCAAGGAGGAACATGCCAAGACACATATTAATCAAGCTATCAAAAATTAAATACAGGGGCTTCCCTGGTGGCGCAGTGGTTGAGAGTCCACCTGCCGATGCAGGGGACACGGGTTCGTGCCCCGGTCCGGGAAGATCCCACATGCCGCGGAGCGGCTGGGCCCGTGAGATTACTCTACCCAGCAAGGATCTCATTCAGATTTGAGGGAGAAATTAAAAACTTTACAGAGAAGCAAAAGCTAAGAGAATTCAGCACCACCAAACCAGCTTTACAACAAATGCTAAAGGAACTTCTCTAGGCAGGAAACACATGAGAAGGAAAAGACCTACAACAACAAACCCCAAACAATTAAGAAAATGGTAATAGGGACATACACAATGATAATTACCTTAAATGTGAATGGATTAAATGCTCCACCCAAAAGACATAGACGGGCTGAATGGATACAAAAACAAGACCCATCTATATGCTGTCTACAAGAGACCCACTTCAGACCTAGGGACACATACAGACTGAAAGTGAGGGGATGGAAAAATTTATTCCATGCAAATGGAAATCAAAAGAAAGCTGGACAGGCAATTCTCATATCTATTTATGCACCCAATATAGGAACACCTCAATACATAAGGAAAATGCTAACAGCCATAAAAGGGGAAATTTACAGTAACACAATAATAGTAGAGGACTTTGACACCCCACTTTCACCAATGGACAGATCAACCAAAATGAAAATAAATAAGAAAACACAAGCTTTAAATGATACATTAAAAAAGATGGACTTAATTGATATTTACAGGACTTTCCATCCAAAAACAACAGAAAACACTTTCTTCTCAAGTGCTCATGGAACATTCTCCAGGATATGTCATATCTTGGGTCACAAATCAAGCCTTGGTAAATTTAAGCAAATTGAAATCATATTAAGTATGTTTTCCAACCACAACGTGATGAAACTAGATATAAATTAGAGGAAAAAAATGTTAAAAAATACAAACACATGGAGGCTAAACAATATTCTACTAAATAACCAAGAGATCACTGAAGAAATCAAAGAGGAAATAAAAAAATACTTAGAAACAAATGACAATGAAAACACGACGGCTCAAAACCTATGGGCTGCAGCAAAAGCAGTTCTAAGAGGGAAGTTTATAGCAATACAATCCTACCTCAAGAAACAAGAAAAATCTCAAATAAACAACCTAACTTTGCACCTAAAGCAATTAGAGAAAGAAGAACAAAGAAACCCCAAAGTTAGCAGAAGGAAAGAAATCATAAAGATCAGATCAGAAATAAATGGAAAAGAAATGAAGGAAATGATAGCAAAGCTCAATAAAATTAAAAGCTTGTTCTTTGAGAAGATAAACAAAATTGATAAACCATTCGCCAGACTCATCAAGAAAAAAGGGAGAAGACTCAAATCAATAAAATTAGAAATGAAAAAGGAGAAATTACAACTGACACTGCAGAAATACAAAGGATC
>NC_041226.1:48501755-48502345 GCF_002837175.3 Physeter macrocephalus | reverse complement strand
CAATCCCTATCAAACTACCAATGGCATTTTTCAGAGAAGTAGAACAAAAAATTTCACAATTTGTATGGAAACACAAAAGACCCCGAATAGCCAAAGCAATCTTGAGAAAGAAAAACAAAGCTGGAGGAATCAGACTCCCGGACTTCAGGATACACTAGAAAGCTACAGTAATCAAGAGAGTTTGGTACTGGCACAAAAACAGAAATCTAGTTCAATGGAACAGGATAGAAAGCCCAGAGATATACTCACGAACATATGGTCACCTTATCTTTGATAAAAGAGGCAAGAATATACAGTGGAGAAAAGACAGCCTCTTCAATAAGTGGTGTTGGGAAAACTGGACAGCTACATGTAGAAGAATGAAATTAGAACACTTCCTAACACCATACACAAAAATAAGCTCAATATGGATTAAAGACCTAAATGTAAGGCCAGAAACTATAAAACTCTTAGAGGGAAACATAGGCAGAACATTCTATGACATAAATCACAGCAAGATCCTTTTTGACCCACCTCCTGGAGAAATGGAAATAAAAACAAAAAATAAACAAATGGGACCTAATGAAACTTAAAAGCTTTTGCACAGCAAA
>NC_041226.1:48445001-48501724 GCF_002837175.3 Physeter macrocephalus | reverse complement strand
AAAGGATTAATCTCCAAAATATACAAACAGCTCATGCAGCTCAGTATCAAACAAACAACCCAATCCAAAAATGGGCAGAAGAGGGAATGTAAATTGATACAGCCACTATGGAGAACAGTATGGAGGTTCCTTAAATATCTAAAAATAGAACTACATACGACCCAGCAATCCCAGTACTGGGCATATACCCTGAGAAAACTATAATTCAAAGAGAGTCATGTACCACAGTGTTCATTGCAGCTCTATTTCCAATAGCCAGGACATGGAAGCAACCTAAGTGTCTATCGACTGATGAATAGATAAGGAAGATGTGGCACATCTATACAATGGAAAATTACTCAGCCGTAAAAGAAACGAAATTGAGTTATTTGTAGTGAGGTGGATGAAACTAGAGTCTGTCATACAGAGTGAAGTAAGTCAGAAAGAGAGAAACAAATACCATATTCTAACACATATATACGGAATCTAAAAAAAAAAAAAAAAAAAAGCCAATGGTTCTGAAGAACCTAGGGGCAGTACAGGAATAAAGATGCAGACATAGAGAATGGCCTGAGGACCCAGGGAGGGGGAAGGGTACGCTGGGATGAAATGAGAGAGTGGCATTTACATATATACACTACCAAATGTAAAATAGGTAGCTACTGGGAAGCAGCCGCGCATAGCACAGGGAGATCAGCTCAGTGCTTTGTGTCCACCTAGAGGGGTGGGATAGGGAGGGTGGGAGGGAGATGAAAGAGGGAGGGGATATGGGGATATATGTATACGTATAGCTGATTCACTTTGTTATACAGCAGCAGCAGACACAACAATGTAAAGCAAGTATACTCCTATAAAGATGTTTAAAAAATAAATAAAATAAAATGCTAAAAAAAAAAGCCACCCCTACAAATTTAAACCAGTAAAATTACCAAGGAATCTAGCAGTTCCCCTTATCGTTAAAGTTGTGACTTCAGAAATAAACTCCTAGAAAATAAAAACCTAAAAGAGAAACAAACAAACCAGGAGCCAAATCTGTTTTGTTTTTGGTCTATTTGTTTTTTAAAGATAATCCTGCTCTAGCCCACTAAATTAAATAATCCAGGCATCAAATACAGGTTCTTCAGTCACTGGATTTATTCAAACAGAAAAGAATTCAGACCTTATAGAGTGTCTTTATAGCATAAGAAAATAATTTGTCTCAGAACAATTGACTTTGAATCATTTTGACTGCATAAGTCTTTGAGAGAGAGGCCAACATATTCTAATAAAGCTATGCCTTGGTTTTACTGAGAACCAAGCATTTTGTTTTTTAATGTCAATGGCAATAGAAGAATCCTTTTAAGCTGGAAATAAAGTTGTTACCTATTCTTGGTAGATCATAGCTAACACATCACGTTGAAATTGCTTCAACAAATATTGAGTCCCTCCTTTATGGAAGATGCAATATTATGTGCTACACCTCATAAAATACTTTGAATTGCCAGAAAATGGAAACCCTTCCTCAATTTTTGTGTGCTAATGGCGTTGAAAACAAAGAGGGTAATTCATGTAGAGCAATCCACATTAAAATTTAAAATGCATTAAAATTAAATAAAGGGCATACTTCAAGAGCACATATAATTTACATTTGGGTAATAAGAGAATAGATACTTCCTTTTCAGAATTTTCCCTTGGTATTCCATGAGCAATGTCAACTATTGATGCCTTCAGCTTATAAATGTAGTGCAGCCATAGAAACAGAATTTTAAAATCCATTTGCCTGGCCTCATTCACTCCAAAAAAAAAAAATGTCTCTATTGTATGCCTCTTTATCTATTTCCTGATAGCTTCTCTCATTTAATTTTACTGGTACCAATCGTGGTTGGGGTGTGTGTGTGTGTGTGCGTTTGAGCTAGGAAATGCAGAGCAGAGCAATGTAGTAATTCTTGATCTGTTACACTCTCATATTACACTCACACAAGAGGATTGCATTAAGATATGGAACATTCCACAAACTCAATGAGATTCAATGAAATTTCATGGAAGTTGTGTGCGTGATAATACTGGAAACCTAGAATTTCTTCCGAGCTGATATGTTCACACCATGTTGAGACCAGTTCTAAGGCTGGGCTCTATATTTTTGCAGTCCTATTGGACCAGTCTTTTAAGCTACAACCCTGATTCAGGTGGAAGGATGCAGGAGATATGGCCTTCAGGGGAAATTTACTCTGCAATTTCTCAGCAAGGCTGGACTCTGCTCAGTAATTATCCTTGCTCCAGGGAGATCTTTGTTCTTGACAGTTCTCCAGTAAAGGGATGTGGGCGGAGCAACCACCCTCTTCAACCCCTAGGTTTGTCTAGTAACTTGGAGTCACTGGAGTGTGCCCAGCTTGCTTGGGGAAAGAATATCAGCCCTGGCATGAGTCCCCTGGAATAGCAGTAGGGCAGCCCTTTTCAAATGCTATCGGTGTCGGCCTGCCTCATTTTCCACTGGCCTGAGAGAACTTTCAACAATCTGCCTTGGGAAGATAGGTGTACTACTGCCAGAGCCACTCCATACAGCACCTTTGTGCAGATATGAAAAAGGCACCCTTCTGGGCAGATGTAGTCTCACCTCAGGTTGCAGGACCCAGTGAGCAGAGTGCAATGGATTCCCCTGCGCCCCCCTACAATTACCTTCCCCACTGGCTGCCCTTATTCAGGGCACAGCTTACATATACAATAGCTATGACTTTCACTATTCACTTGCTGTTGTCACTTCAAATATTATGAACAAAACGGCAACCATCAGGATTTTCAAGCTTAACGTTTACAATTTTCAGCAGCACCTTGATGACATGCCATGAAGTGAGACTTGCTGATAATAAACCCCCTGATTACGGCCCTGGCTTTCCACTTTACCATATCCTGTCTGATTCAGACACATCATTACCAAGGTTATAAGCAGATGTATCAAAGATAAAGCCTTACTTTAAGATGAGTCTTGCAGTGGTTTATCTGTAAGACATCATAAAATTTCTCTATATTGTCAAATTATTTTAAATCTGTCTTAGGTGACTTCATATTACAATCTCTATCTGTTCTAATCACCAGGTCATTAAATAACCTTGCAAAAGAATTGTTAATGTATTCTAACATAATTCTAGAGAATTTCCCTGGTGGTTATAAGAAGGAAAAAAAAGAGTTAACTTAGCAGCATGCTAGGAATATATTCCTTTTCAGCTACGCCAGTAACATTAGCCACTCCCTTTAAAAAAAATTTATTTTATATTGTAGTATAGTTGATTAACAATATTTGTTAGTTTCAGGTGTACAGCAAAGTGATTAAGTTATACATATACAAGCGTCTGTTCTTTTTCAAATTTTTTTCCCATTTAGGTTATTACAGAATATTAAGCAGAGTTCCCTGTGCTCTACAGTAGGTCCTTGTTAGTTATCTATTTTAAATATGGTAGCTTGTATACTCCCTTTTATCTATAGGAGAAGAGTCCTTTGCAGGGGCTACCCTGAAGGCACAAGGCCCAGAGAAGCTCATCTCCTTGGAGGCAGGGGACTCTCTCACACAAAAGGGAAAAAAAAAAAGAACACAAATATCTTGCTGCTGACCAGAGAGGGTTAAATAAGCAGCAGAGAAGTGAAAATAGATAAGATCCCTGCCATCTCTGGGCTGACCCTCAGCACTGTACCTGGAATAGCATAGGACCTCAATGAATACTTGCTGAATACTTGAACTGGGGGTCTACTGCACAGTGACCTTGTGTCATATGTCATCATCCAAAGACTCAGTTCCTTCAGATGTGGAAAGTCACTCCAGAGTTTTAGCTCAGGTTCAATACACGCCGTTAGATTCCCAGATGCCTGGTGCTATTTTAAAAATTCCCAAATGGGTTATATTTTTCTATATATTTGACACAAGGGAAATGCCTGTGATTGCATTGCCTCACTGCATAAGCATATCCTGACAGGTTTTTAAAAAAATTAATAGCTATTTAATTTACCAAGAATGTTGCTATGATTAAGGACATGTTGGTTCCAATGGATTAAGGCAGCTCATCACATTTTATAAACTGCCAACATGTAGTGACACTTTCCTCTTGAGGATGAGTTTCATCAAATTGAAATGCTGGTTTCTGGTTTATAATTCAATCCATTTCACTGACTCACAGAGGGTGGAGTAAAATGACAAAGTTCTTCGGTCCTTCAGTCAGAGTTTTTCATATTACCAGGTGATTATGCATTTTCCTTTTTACCACACGAGGTGCTAAGTAGAACCAGGGTCCCTGCTGCTGACTTTTATGTATTGTAGAGCTGCCCTCAGATAAACATGTCGGATCAGAGGAAACAAATAAAGCATAAGACTGTTGTTAAACCGAGATGTGTTGGAAGGACAAGGAGGAAGAAAATACCATGGCCATGCCAGCTAGAACGCTGTCCAAAAGGAGACTCCAGCAGCTCTTCACCCCCAGGTACACTACATACTAGCTACCGTTACTGCCTTCGTAAAGGTATGCAAAACACTGGCCAGACACAACATAACAAAGTGCGTATTGTACGTGTAAGGACGTAGGAACATAAATACTGAAAACCAAGTGCTTTCGCTGTTGAAAGAAGAAATTAACTCATTTGTGCAGACAAGTTTCTGAACTGGTTAACTAGATTCAGACTTTAGCCTTCCCCCCCTCTCCTACACCCCTACTTTGTTTGGAATCAGTGATTTCTTATACTTTAGACCAAGAGGGCTCATACAGCTGTGGAAGTGTGTTCAGGAAGGGATCCAGAGAACACGGGGATTGTGTGACAGGTGGGAATTCTATAAAGACGTCCAAGGACTTAACTAAATTATAAACTCTTTGTAGTACTTTTGTGATTGTTATTTGTTTTGGTTTCTTTTTGTTTGTTTTTTCTTCTCGTTTAATTGAGATATAATTGACACACAGCACTGTATACGTTTGAGGTGTAGCATAATGATTTGACTTATTTATATCATGAAGTGATGACCACAAGAAGTGTAGTGAATATCCATTCTCTCATATAGATGCAAAATGAGAGAAACAGAAAGTACATTTTTTTCCTTGTAATGAGAACTCTTAAGATTTACTCTTAACAGCTTTCATATATAACGTACGGCAGTGTTAACTGTATTTATCCCGTTGTACATTACATCCCTAGTACTTACTTATAACTGGAAGTTTGTACCTTTTGACTACCTCCATCCAATTCCCACTCCCCCAACTCCCATCTGTAGTGTCTTTTGTATTTAATATACGTTCTTTTCTAGTTAAGCCCATTCAGAATAGAAAGAGTTTGATTTTGAATAGATTGCTGATTTAATGTGTGGACATATTTACAAACCAAGCAGAGCCAGTTGTGCAGCGTCTGTGTCAATAGAAGAGAATGGTAGCGTAATGACAGAAGATGAAGGCCTTAAAAGGATCCTGTGTATTTCTCCTTGAAAAGTGTTTCTGGGTTTACGTTTAATTAGATATGCCTGAATTCTGGGCATTTGAAATACTTCAAACAAAATAACAAAGCTCCAGTTCTGACAAAGGGGAAAGACCAGCCATCTTCCCCACGCCACTGACTGCACACCTCCTCCCAGCCCCTCAAACTATACAGGAAGCTGCCTGTAGGCGCATCATTACAACTTGATTGTCTCCTTCGATGCATATGAAAAGAATTACACGCACACCACAACAAGAGCATTCTCTTCTTCAGAGGCAAAGTCCTCCTCCGACCTTGTCTTTTTCACCCTGGGGGCGGACGATCAAGACAAATGTAACCTCTACTATGACTTTCTCCTACCTTAGTTATTCTAACTTAAGCTCTCTTGCCCGATATCCACCTGAAGAGCAACAGAGTATTAAAGTGACAGGTCTGCGATATTTATGTTTCATCTTGATTTTCCTTAATCCTAAAGGAGGCTACTACAGAATTTTAGAAGCCAATAGCTCTGTGAAGATATTGAGTACGAATCTAGTCACTGTGTCCATTAGTGCAAAGCAGCGTTTCTCAGGCCCTTTCCTGCAGAATACTGGTTCTAAGAGATGTTAACAGATCTACCATGAAGTCAGGTATTTCTAACCAGGTGAGTTTGGAAGCTTTGCCTTCTGGATGACCTTCTTGAAATGCCTTGATGAACTCATAACAAAGGCTCACGAAAGTACTATTATAAAGAAAATTCTTCTTTGTTGAACCCATGGTTTTCCAAACTTCTTTGACAATAAAAGTTTTGAGAAACACCTACAAGCATCTTGTAGAACGAAAGTCAACAAAACATATGTTTGGAAAATACTATTGTTTAAAGAACAACAGGAGTGGAGCAACTACTAGGTGTATGTAAAGGAACAAAACCCATACAAAAAAACAGAATGTTTTAACAATACGTTAGTATTTTGTGGTGAAAAAAACTTCTTACAAGTCACTAGAAGAGCGCATCTATGAGCAAGTCATATTATGGTTATAGTTTTAAATGAAAATGGAATATACAAATGTATCTGCATATACTTTATTGGTTGCCCATTTACTCTTTTCTCAGAATGATAATATGATAACAATAGTTTTCCTTTTTTAAAATATTATTTGGATTTACCATATTGAGTACAAACTGTACTTTAAAAATTCAGAAATTGCAATGCTGAGTTTCATTTGTGAAGCTGTGAATTTCATACCAGGCCAAGTTTTTTTCTTCATTTATTTTCGTTCTGTGACCTATTAAAATAGTTGAGATTGTAAAAAATCACTTTTCTTCCAGATTCTCACAACTGAAATATAGGTGTTTCATGAGCATATTTTCCTAAAATCTTTTGGAGTGTGACGTTTTCACAGGCTTTCCACCACAGAACCATGCTTACTTCATTTAGCATAAACATGCTTAAGTATCAGTAGATCATTTGCAGCTCTTATCAGGAGGAAGTAAGGGGCTACACACTTGAAACACAATGCCCTGGTTACCAGGACAAAATGTTGGATCCGTGCTTACCTTTATCCTGATCATGGAAACGTGCCTCTCCAGGATGAGCCCTTCTAACCTGCCTCATTCCTGGCTTATTACACACGTGGGGAGAGAACTCTACTTCCCTTTACTCTGCTGTATAGTATTCCTAGTCTCTAGTCCTGGCCTGGGTTCCTCTGACCCTCTTTATCCTTCAGAGACCCATCCCCGGGCTCCAGCATACACTGTCAGCACTGCTCATAGGAGTCCTCTTACAGACGATCCTAGTCAGCTCATTCATCTCCAGCCAGAGCTTCCGTCTCACACTTCTTGCAACTGCAGTGTCTAGAATCACAAGTACAGCAGTAAACTAATCATATCATCAGGGGTCAATTTTACAGAAGCATTGACTTTTAAAAGGTGATGAATACACTAAAACACGGGGGCTAGAGCCTAAGGTAGGGGTAGGATACCTCGTCTTATCTGTCAACTCCTTTAATCTTTCTGAGAATCACGGATGCATCATCGATGTATACTTTAATTTGTCTTTCCTTAGCAACCATCTCTTATTTGGCATCTGCCCACCATGACACATTTTACCTGGAGATTTTGGTAAAAATACCCGACAGAAGAGGACTCAGCTCAATTTCCCCTGTCTCATTTCTCCTTCTTACTACTTCTATTAGGGCTTCTTCCTGGCCACGGGGTTTAAATGCTTTGCTTAGTCTAGTGGCATTCAAAGTTGGTCTGGGAAACCCTGGGAGGGGGGAACCAAGACTCTTTCAGGGAGTTCATGAGGTCAAAACTATTTTCATCATATTAAGATGATAGTTATTAGCTGACTTTTCTCTTACATGCTTTTATGAGTGCACACATTTCTATCAATAGAGATCTCTGAGAGTAAGAACCAGTTGTCCGGCTTCAATTAATGGAAGTTGCCAGACAATGTACTACATAATTTCATACATACAAGTATTTAATTGTTACTGCAACACTAGGAGACAGATACTATGTCAGCTCTGCCAATGAGTACACTGAGATTCAGAGAGGTGAATTTATACATCTGTGGCCTGCACAGCCCTATACTCCCCATAGCCAGAATTTGAACCTAGATTTTTCTCCAGTGGTTTGACCTCTACAACTCTACAGTAACATTTGCCTGAATAATTCCATTATTTCCCTTTTAAGAAAGGGCTAGCACCTATACAAACAACTTTCTCTTTAGATTGTGTGATAATGAGGTTTCAGTCTTTCCAGGTAGGGAATTGAATGTGATGCTCTATTTGACTGTCTGTAGATGCAATAATTTTCTGCTAATTTGTATGTGAGCCATCAATTAGAATACTATCTTCTTCTTTTTTTTTTTTTTTTTTTTTTTTGCGGTACGCGGGCCTCTCACTGTTGCGGCCTCTCCCGTCGCGGAGCACAGGCTCCGGACGCGCGGGCTCAGCGGCCACGGCTCACGGGCCCAGCCGCTCCGCGGCACGTGGGATCTTCCCGGACTGGGGCACGAACCCATGTCCCCTGCATCGGCAGGCGGACTCTCAACCACTGCGCCAGCAGGGAAGCCCCCAGAATACTATCTTCTTTTGAGCAGAAAGATTTTTTTTTTTTTTCAGAAAGTCAGAATCTCCAAGACTGACTGCTCTCAAAAATATGAGTTCTACTCTGTGATGCTGGTTATCTGACGTGATATGCACAAGGGGAGGATGTCTCTGGATGAGCTTTGTTTTACGTGGTCTTTGACATTTTAAGAAAGACTGGCAGGACTGTCATTTCCTATTACACTTGTAAATGCAACCAGAGTACAGTGAACAATGAGCCACCCAAAAAATAAATAAAATTTCAAAAGTGCTGTCTGAGCATCTCAGTAAGATCAAAGAGGCCAGTGGTATTTTTGCTGGGCTTGTGTTTTATGATATCAGAGTACTTCTGACTTATTGATCATTCTCTGCACCTGCCAATCAGCCAGTATGGGTCAGATGTTGCTAAGACCAAAAAAATAAAAAATAAAAAGTAGTTACTGATTACATGGCACCAACCAATTGATAAAATCCGTTTCAGCTGCTCAGTTGCCCGGCTGCCGTGGACGTTACAGTTGCATGTATTAGTTTGCTTATTAGCCCTTTAATTAGTTTTTTTCTGTATGTGTAATTAATCTCTTATTATGGTCAAGATGAGGGCAAATGTTCTTTGCCCACTGCTTCTGCTGACAGTAAAATCTGCTGTATCGATGTTTTTAGTCAGGCATTATACCTGTCTTCCATGACATGGTTCCCTTTAACAAGAAACATGTAGAAGAGGCTTTCTATTAAAAATGGCTAACTTGAAAATCTCTTTTCTAGAAATGTGAAAACTGACTCTGACTCCATCATTTGTATAACTCACTGTATGGCCTTCATAAGAAAGTTCACTGGGGCCCATTGTTTGGGATATTATTGACTTAACATTCATTAAAAGACTCATAAAAACGTACTTCCTGCATGTTCAGGGCATAATGTTTAAGCTGTAAATATGGCAATATGGGTGTAAATATTGGCTTAAAACGCTTCTTTGAGTCATGTATTTCCTTTATCTTATTGTCTCAAAATCGGCATTCTCTTCTGTTTAGCCTGGCCCTTTCCCAGTCTCCAAATGTGCTTTCTGAATTCCCAGTGGCAGTTTTGTTGGGATTCTTCCCGAAAGAGTCAGGGGGCACTGAACTAGGATAATTTTTGTTCTCACTCTGTTCCAGACACTCCGTAGCGGCTGAACATGAAGACGGCACTCCACTGGGATGACCTTTGATTCTTGGCAGAGGACAGAGATTTCACTGAGGGAATTCACTCTGCCTGAGGAGTCTCGAGTGTTTGTTGAGATCTCTGTGGAAACAAACACTCAGAGGGGCTTTGTGGAACAGTCCAGAAATAATTGAGGAAGCCAGGAGACTCCTACCCCCCTCCACAAAAAATGTCAGGTTACACTTTCTTTTCAGGACTCCCTAATTGATGCCCTTGTATAAATAACTGCTATTTCCCAGCACTTTCTCTTTTCCCTTTTACTGAGAAAGATACAAAAGTCAACTGAATCAAGACATAAATTCATTTTTACAGCTGAATAAGCTTTGTCCTTGGTTGTTTTAAAATTGAAATAAATGGGAAAATATTTGTTAGAGAATAATAAACACACCCAGGTATTTGCTGCTCTTCTCGGGCTGGGCTGAGATTGAAGTGGTTCGGTGAGACCACCTGTGTTTCTTGGTGCAAGCCCAGCAGAGCTTCAGAATTTGTATAGTTGGATTCAATCCAGCGACCTGGCTACATTCTTGGATCTCTTACTCAACATGAGGCATCAAGATCACTGGAAACTTTAACAAAAACATCAACAACTAGAAGAGCCAGTTAGCCTATGGTTTGACCCCCAGCCTGCACACCCTCCCATCAATCTATCTCTAATCTTCTGGGAAATTAGTTCAACCTTCAAGGCAGGAGAAGGGGCAACCTGAGGGTACAGCTGCTCAATCTCCCGTAGGAGATGAAGAATCTACAGTCACCCCAAAGCACAAATTTAGATGGTTGCTTTTCCATCTGCTTTCCGCGGGCTGAATGGATGCCTCCATAATAACTCTAAAAGCATCAAAGGAAAAGCAGCACACTCTGTGGCATTCCATGATGGAATCCAATAAAAGAAACATAACTCAAAATCGTTTCAGAAGCAATGAATAAATTGCTACTTAGAAGCAGCTCCTCAAGGAAGCTTGCTCTTCTGCCCAATAATGTAAAACCATCCTGAGAACAGTAGCTGAGGAGAAAGGAAAAAGATAATAAATCTTATTTTCCACTTGTCCTTTTGGTATATTTCAAAATAATTTGGATGCTTTCTGAAGTAGCTGTTTTGGATGTTTTTATTCACGTTCCCAAAGGTCTACTTAGTTTAACTACCTTTATCTAAAAAAGATGGTAAAATAGCCATATTAACTTTAATAGTAGGAAAAGTGGGCTATGGATAGGGTTAGGATCACTGCTGAGTCAGCCGGCCTCGGTCTCAGGACCCAGTCTTCCAGTCCCCACTGGTGTGACCTTGGACAGGTAAGTTAACCCCCTTCAGCCTCAAAGTTCTCACAAAGTTTCTCACACAAAATGAAAAGATTGGATAAAGATTCCAGTTTCCCACAGTGTGTTTCATGAGCACACTGAGTTAGTAGGTATTATGTGAAGAAAGATTTTTACTTTTATTTATGTTTTAGAAATGCTCTATTAAACAAATTTAAATGGAGTTTTGTGACGGGATTGGCCACATCTTTTAATATACTGATTACTGTCATAAATCGGAGGGTGGGACTTCCCTGGTGGCGCAGTGGTTAAGAATCTGCCTGCCAATTCAGGGGACACGGGGTTCGAGCCCTGGTCTGGGAAGATCCCACATGCCACGGAACAACTAAGCCTGTGCGCCACAACTACTGAGCCCGCATGCCACAACTACTGAGCCCTCACGCCACAATTACTGAAGCCTGTGCTCCTAGAGCCCGTGCTCCGCAACAAGAGAAGCCACCAAATTGAGAAGCCCGAGCCGCAACGAAGAGTAGGCCCCGCTCGCCACAAGTAGAGAAAGCCCACGTGCAGCAACGAAGACCCAACTCAGCCAAAAAATAAATAAATAAATAAATAAATGTTCCTTTAAATAAATAAATAAATAAATTGGAGGGAAGATTATGATATGTAGAAATATCTAAACTTATTTGACTATGGGGCTCTTATTCATAAAGCATTTTGAATGATGTACTTCACAGGTGGACGTGTGGGAACACGGAACAGAACAGGCAAATATAAAGTCCTACCTCAGTGAGAGGGTTTTCCTATTCTCCACCTCATCTCCTCACTCTTGGGGGGCTGATCTCTCTGCACACATGGCCTTGGTCACGGAGATAAGGCTCCAGACTTATCATAATGTAAACTGGTATTACTCATGGCACCCTATTATTCTCCTTACTTTCTCTACAGGGCAAGCAGTTGACAAGGTCTATTCCTCTACTCAACATTATACCCACCACACATGTGTCATTTCTCTTCCAGAAAATACAATAAATTTTATCTGCAAATATTTTAAAGCAATAACCTCAATTACAGTCTTATGCTTTAACTAGAATGGTTTCCTCAATCGAATATTCACGTATGACTGACCCATGCTCTATGTTGAATTTTATTAGTTTCTTTCTCTTTATTGTGATTATAACTTAGCCTCACAGGTTAGGAAAGCAAAAATGATAATAAATGTGAGTAATTAAATTGTCTTTCTAGTGACAATTCTGCTGGTGTGTTTTCATATCTCCATTGTCTTCTTTTCCCAGATTGTAAAAAGTATAAAAGCGATCTGTGATTATTTTACGTGTATGATAAAGAATATTAGGTTAATTAAAATTTTAAGTAGATTAATATTTTAATTATAAATTTAAACATAAAGTTATAAAAATAAATGATAAGCATGTTTCCCTGTCAACAATTATTCCTCTACTTCACTTTAATGATTAAATCCATGTTGGGTTATGCTAAATCTTATTCAACGCGTGGTGGCCATGAAAATGCTCCTCTCAAATCTCCTGTTGCATGGAGTGTAATTGACTGATGGCTTCAGCTGCTGCTCTCTGAATCCACCACTAAATCTGAGCAAATGTCACATTTCCCATGAGCATTCCTGAGAGACACAGTACTTCTTTGATAGGCAAGTTTGGCTAAAGGACTCTCTATCAGGCTTGCCAAAACTGTTCAACTGAGCTACTAAGACCTACCCAGACTTCCTTCCTTCCCTCTCTCTTTCACAAGGGTGAGTCCTGCATTGTGGCCTGATGGCTCTTCCTCCTCGTTTTCCCTCACTGGCATTTACCGTAATAAATCTCTTGTAGCACTAATTTTACCTTGGCTTCTGGCTTTTAGAAGATCAGAGGTAACATGAACCAATTCCCTATTTTGGGACATTTAGTCTATTTCAAGGTTTTTGAAGATGTTTTTAATAAATAGTATTGCAATGAGATTTCTTGTAAGATCTGATAAACGGCCATTATTAATTAATTCTGTAGGATATAATCTTAGAGGTATAATTGTGGGTGGCACAGAAAGTATAATTTTTAGGGCTTTTGAAAATATACTTGAAAAATTGCCCTCCAGAAATTATTCCGATTTACGTAACCAAAACCAATTACTTTTTTCTTTGGGGTTGTTTATACTTTTTCTTGGTGACCTGTAAGTGAGTTTTACATATTAAAGGCAATAAACTTAATGAAATAAATTTAAATGTTAACAGTTACTGGCATGAATAGTTCCAAGTCAAATAACCATATTAAGTGAATTCCACCTATTGTAATAAAACTTAAACCTCACCCCACATTCATGGGTACACACACAAATTCACAATATCTAGAAAATATTGTACATGGCGTTATTAAATTGAGCAAAGCAAAGATTTGTCTTCTGGAAGAATTTCTATGAGCCAATAATATTAAGAATTGCTGGTAAATCATCTTGGTGAGCAGCTAACAGAATCTGGCAGAGATAGCAGAGGAATTTTGTGTGGGCATGTGCATTAGTTTACTTTCCAAAATAATCCCATCTGGATGCATGAGAAATGTTCTGTCTGTTTCAGCTCATTAGGAGACAAGGTTCAAGGAAACACGCTCATTGATTTAACATGCTGGATCCACGAGAAATGAGTCACCCCTTGCAATTTTCTTCACCAAGTTTGGGATGGAAGATGACCCACATGCATTTTCTGAGTTGCCTATCAGTTTATAGCTTAGAAAACCATATTTTATTGGCTGTCTCTAAATTGGGCACCCAAAGCAATTTGACACTTGCGGAGTGGGAGAGAATGAATGGTCTCAAGCTTAACTCTTATTTTAATTGATTCTTTAACCACTGGGGTCAAAGAGACATTACTAATTTTAAGTAAAATAGTCCTGTACAAAGATATCTCATATAACCCTTAGTTTATTATACTGAATCTCAACATAAAAATAGGCTTTAAAAATGTAGTTTAAGTATGTAGTTTAGAAGCTGTACCATTTTTCCCATGTAAACAATGTTTATTTCCCGTTCGATTCTATAGACAACTACTGACCAAGTCTTGGATTCCCAAGTGAATAATAAAAATCTTACTAAGCCCATAATGGACTGTACAGGAGCTGTGAAGAGTTACAAAAAAGGCACGATTCCCCACCCTTAGGGTTTCCCTGGCTAGTAAAAACAAATGAAAATGCCTGAAAACCATTTAGGTCCATTTAAAAGCTCCAAATTGTCAACTTACTTTTAAGGGGCAGTAATAGAGAAAGGGAGCTTAACATTTGCATTATTGACTTGAGCAAAACAAAAGAAATGAAACCGTGGGCCTATTAGAAGGACCAGTGAAAGATGCGGCCCTTCAGAATATTACATCTTCATTTTCTTGAAAAATGCTTGCTATTTTAATTTTTCAGCATATCTCTTGAAACAATAATCTATGATGATTAATGTGTTAGTATTTTTAAAACAGATCACTCCATTTGACTCTGACTTCTATACCTTAACAATAGGAAGGTATGTGGTTGTGCGTGAGTGTGTGCGTGTGTGTGATCATTTTAATTCTGTGGTGTATACTGTAGTTAGAATTCTTTTCAGCACTGGGATCATGACACTAACAGCTTTATTATTTATTTATTTATTTTTAAATTTTTTTTTAAATTTTTGGCTGCGTTGGGTCTTCATTGCTGCACACGGACTTTCTCCAGTTGTGTCGAGCGGGGGCTACTCTTCGTTGCGGTGTGCGGGCTTCTTTGTCATTGCGGTGGCTTCTCCTGTTGCGGAGCACGGGCTCTAGGCGTGCAGGCTTCAGGAGTTGCAGCATGGAGGCTCAGTAGTTGTGGCGCACGGACTCAGTTGCTCCGCAGCATGTGGGATCTTCAGGGATCAAACCCATGTCCCCTGCACTGGCAGGCGGATTCTTAACCACTGCACCACCAGGGAAGGCCCCTTAACAACTTATAAATCAATTGTATGAAATAAAACCGTAAGCAAAACCACCCGAAATAGCGTGAATAATGTAAAAGTTTGTATTTTTATATAATCAACAAAACCACTTATACTGAGATCTTTTTAGGACCAAGTGATTTAAAATAATGTTTTCTCTCTTTAAGTTACAATGACAGAAATGCATCTGTTTTTATCAAAGCCAAAGAAGTTGATTAACTGAGGACAAATGCAGGGCCCCAGCTGCCTGTTTGACAATTTTAATTGCCCCTCAAGTTTGGGTTGAATGAATTATTGTTTTCTTTCTGTCCTAAACTGTTAAATTATTTTCAGCATGCAAACTTAAAAGCTGTCATATGTGTTCCAAAACTGAGTACATCTCAGAAGGAAGAGTTCCTGCGTGTTGTGGCTGAGTTCTGGCCACCCAAAGATGCACATGTCCTAATCCCCAGAGCTGTGACTGTGTTATATGACATGTCAAAGGGGAATGAAACTTGCAGATGAAGTTAAAGTTGCTAATCTGTTGACCTTAAAATAATGAAACCATCCCGGATTGTCTGGGTGGGTCCAATGTAATCACAAGGGTCCTTAAATGGGGAAAAGGGAAGCGAAAGAGTCAGATCCAAAGAGAGGTCATCCTGAGAAAGACTCGATTGGCCATTGTTGGCTTTGAAGATCAAAGGGGCCCACGAGCCAAAGAATGTGATTAGCTTCTAGAAGCTGAGAAAGGCAAAAAGATCGATCCTCCTCTAGGACTTCACGAAAAGAAAGCAGCCAAGCCCGCACTTTGATTTCAGTCCAGTGAAAGCCCTATCAAACATCTGACCTCCAGAACCGTGAGATAATAAATTTGTATTGTTTTAAGCCATTAAATTTGAAGTCGTTTGTTACAGGAAGATAATATACTATGTGGTCAGTCAGTCAGTCATTTGGGATTTTCAAAGGTCAAGGTGTGTGTATGTCTATGTGTGTATTATATGCATATATATGTATAATATGTATACACATGCACATGCATTCGATTTTGTGTGTTATTAAATCTGAGTTTTTAAACATGATGATAGGCTAAACTCTCTAAATTCAGATAAAGTTCTCATAGATGGTTCTATTTAGGGGAATATAACTCAGCAGTGATACAAAAGTACTTGGAAAATCCTAAATCTTAAAAAGTAACTCACTTCTATAAACTTTGCAGGGAGCTATATAACTAGAGACTCATCTCTGGGGAAAATAAAGTCTGATTCCTCCAGGCTGAGTGTTCTAGGAAGGAAGGTACCGGAGAATGTCCTCCATGAAAGGAACAAAGAAGACCTAGTATCCAGGAAGGAAAGGATGAAACACAGAGGGACAGAAGGAAATCCTCAGGATTATAGTGAAGAGAGATTTCTAAGCTGACAGTGGAGCACCAGAAGTGGGGAGGCTGGTCCATAGTAGAGAGGTCAATCATCTCCAGGGGAGACGTCTTCCAAAAGTGAAACTCATAAACTAACAGATGCACTAAAGTCACAAATTTGGGCTTGCATGAATAACAATGATTAATTCCATAGGAAACCAAAAAGTAGTGCAGAAAAGGAACAGCAATTACATTATACTGTAGAATTCAGCTGCCAATGTTTTCACAATCTCAATAAGGCAACCCTGAAGAATGAACTAACCAATGTTACAATATAACTATAGTAGGAGAATGGGGGACAGGAGATGATTTTTGTGTTGGATGCTGTGGTGTGAAAGAGACCTAAGTCCTTATTTTCCAAAGTGGGAAGTCAAGAAGTAAAGCCTAAGTACATAAGTAACGTCTCTAACTTCAAAATGAAGAAGTAGCGAGATAAGTATGTTCTTTAGCCATTTGGAGGTAAATACCAAAATAACCAGTTACGTGAGTTGAAAAGTGGTTTCCACTGAGGAAATGGAATAGAGCAGAGGGGCACTGAGCTGCTGTGCATCTCAACAAGCCTCATACAGCTACACCATACTTTAAACTATGTGCATGTTTACCTTGTATTCAACATATAGCCGAAAAAAAAAAGATCAGTGAACGGTATGTTTTAATAGGAACCTACACCTCCCACCTCTGCTGAGCCCAAATCCTGGGTTGATGTTGTTATTGATACAAATTAGCCCTCAGGCCTAGTTATTCCAGTGAATTCACCATGGGATAAAGAGGGCTGAAGGTTTACATTTTGTAAAGAAAATCATTAAGCACATCTCATCCACGTCCTCCCTCTGAGACTGACACCCATTGGAACATACTCTCAAAAGTCAGATGGGAATCCACATAGCTTGTATGTTAAGTTGTAAGCCTGGACTGGAAAATAAGATTTGCCTTTTTACTGGAGAAGAGGCTTCTTTCAAACTTCCCAGAAATCTAGACTTAGAATCCCCTGTGGGGAGAACGGTGAAGCAGCACCTGCAAGTCTGCAGACAGGGTGCTCCCATCAGGTCCCAAAGCTCAGGTGGGCCTCCAACCTGCCCTTAGGTAGTGGGCACTGGGCCCCGAGCCTGGTGTGTCTTTCATGAGAGGGACGGGAGTAGTCCAGTATGTGCCCACCTCCAGGGAGACTAGAAGTTCGTGCCTCAAGAGGTTATAATAAAGGGAACAGGAGAAAAGGGTCTTTCTAATTTAGAGAACAAGAGAGGGCCAGTAACTGCTATCAATCAGTCAACAGATACTTCTGGAGTATCCAGACATTGGACGCCGAGCTCACTACAGTTCTTGTGCTTTGCAAACTCTGACGTAGCAAAACTCACTGATTTCTAGCCCCCTAACAACTTACATCTTTTTCCATTCTCCCCCTCCCTGTTTCTTATCTTTGCTTTGGGGATGTTTCTCTCCTTTTCTTCCATTTTCAAATCAGGGTGCAATATCTGTTTGATACATTTCTAAAAACAACACACAATTAAAATAACAGCCAAACATTGAAAATATAGGCTAGCAACAAGAAAGCAAGCAGGTGCATTTTATATTATGTTGCAGCTTCATGGTATTGCACTATTTTGCAGCCAGCAACAAAGCAAACAGATAAAAATTTTCTCTGCTAATCCTAAAATATCTTTTATGCCTTTTAGAATCTTTAAAATAGAAGAAAGATCCTTCTCAAGAAATCATTTCCTTCCCATAAATCAGAGACAAAATTATTTCATAAAATAAATCTTCTGCTTCCCTCTCATTATGATATATTATATAAATCTGGAAGAAAAGAAAATGAAATGTTGCCTGCATCAAGGGGAACTGCCTGAGGAAGCAGGGATAGCCCTCCATGTATCCTCCTTGGCTGATGCACATACACCACATTCTGGAAAATAGGCAGGTGCACTGGGAGAAACTGAGGACGGTCAGAGTCTAGTTAGGCAAGAAATGAGATTCCAGAAGTAAAATACATAGAAAGCAAGAATAAGCAGCAAAAGTGAAAAGAACTCAAACACACTTCGCTTTGAATTCTCCCCTAGGACACAGTAGTGCAGAGATAAAGTAACCCAGTGCATTTGAAGCAGATTAAGGAAAACAGATTAAGGAAAGTGGCTACCACTTCTTGAGTGCCCACCATATGCCAGATCCTATGAGATGTTGTCTTGAACCCTTAAGAGGACCTTGCGAGGCAGGCATTTCTATCCCCTTTCCCCAATGAAGACTGAGGCTCGAGCTGGTTAAACAACTTGTCCAAGGTCACCTCACTGTTACCTACCATAGCTGGGGTCCAAACCTTGACCCATCAGATAGATAGATCCAAAGCCGTCCCTGTCTCCACCATTCCAAACTGCCTGTCAGTGTGTTAAATGGACATTCCAAAAAATGTTGGTCAAACTAATGAATAAATGCAAGAAGTGGGTTCTGGAAAAAAGGACTCCAAAATATGGGATTACAACTATTAGAAGGAGGATGTAAATATGCATGACTTGAGTAAGACTTTTGAGTTTTTTGTTTTGTTTTTTTCGTTTTGTTTTGTTTTGTTTGCGGTGTGCGGGCCTCTCACTGTTGTGGCCTCTCCCGTTGCGGAGCACAGGCTCCGGACGCGCAGGCCCAGCGGCCACGGCTCACGGGCCCAGCCGCTCCGCGGCACGTGGGATCCTCCCGGACCGGGGCACGAACCCGTGTCCCCTGCATCGGCAGGTGGACTCTCAACCACTGCGCCACCAGGGAAGCCCCGACTTTTGAGTTTTTTGAGAATGTACATCTGGAAGTGAGATTTAGTTGATGCATAGAAAAAGAAAGAGGAGGTCTATGAGTAAAGAAGAGTTGCTAGAGAGAACCAACTATTTATTTTAAAGAATAAGGACCCTAGGGCAGTAATGGAAGCCATCATAGGAACGTAGAAGGCCAACAGAAAATAATATTAATAGGAATTTTGAAAGAAAAAACAATAACAATCATGGCTGCGAAAACATAGATTAATTGTTATGTCAATTCTACTTCTTATTTCAGTGATGTTATGCTAGAGAATAAATGTGGCTACTAATTAACCCAAAGCTATATAAGATTCTCATATTCATTGAACTTCATAAGAGCAAGCAATAGAATACATATTTCAGCATCTTAAGTGAATTTAACAAATGAAAGTGATACTTCTCTCTGGGGATATTAGGTGCTAATAACATTGCTTATTCATGTAAGTGCCAAATGCTTTTTAGGTCTGAAGTTCTACTTAAATTAAGACTACTCATAAATTCTATGCTATGACACTAAATTCTGCAAGTTAATCGTATACCTTAGGTTGTTTCCTTGTTACCAGTTTTACTTGTCCTTAGTTGGGTCTTTTTTTGTTTGAAAAAGGCCTGGTCACTCTTATTAGATTCATCGCCTTCTTTAATTAGCTGACTGTTAAATCTACTGCATTATCAATTCTACCATCTCCCCTGTGCCCAAAACCATCTTTGACACTGCATTCCTTAAATAGAATAAGGGATTATTCACCAAAAAAATGGTGTAGGAAACATGTGGGATTTCCATTCCCTTTCCAATAATTTGCCTTTTCTACTGAGTATCCTCTTCCTCTTCTATCACCCCTAACACCAGATCTGGTGACCACAGTCATTATCACCTCGGTCATCATCACAACCAAGTCCTCCACAAGTATATTCTCTGGCAATACTCATGACTGTGAGGCTTTAACATCGCTCCAGGTATATACTGAGCCCTCAATAAAGCAGTCTCGTCAAACATGGTCCCTGTCTTCCAGAAGGAGTTTAACTCTCTCTAGCCTTATTCTCCACTTCTTTTCTTCAAATTTCTTCCATTCAAACTGGCCTACTTGTTGTTCCCCTTCTGTAACTTGGCCCCATCTCCTTATATTTGTGTGGACTCTTCTACTGAAGGGGCTGTCCCTTCCCAAGTCATCAGGATCAGTGCAAATGCCACAGCCTCCAAGAAACCTCTGTTATCCTCTCTGTAATTTCTATCTCTTCTAAACCTCCTTACTGTACATCCTTACAGTTATTTATCAATCTATTATTCTAATATCTTGTCTTTCATACAGTAGAACTTAGTACATGTTTGTTGATGGAATGGATGACTGAATGAATTTATAGTGTTGGTCTCAGTTTAGCTTGCAAGAGTTACACGTCTTTCTTCTCCACTGGGATGGGAACAGAGGTCTTGGTATGCATGTTTATGTCCTCCTGGCACCTTTTAGGGTAAATCCCACAAAATAGACACTCACTGCATGTCTACTAATTCAAAATAAAGATAATATTCTGACAGAGACTAAGTGAGTGACTGCTGTGGAAAAGATAAAGTATGAGAGTATTGTTATAGCAGCAGCAGTGTTAAAGAATATGGAAATGGCTTTTAAGATCTAACTGACCAATGGCCCTGACCTTCCCACTTAATGTGGTATTCTAAACTCAACTAAGAAAAAGTAAAGCGTTTCCATAGTTATGGAGGGGATATTAATGCGTCTTGGTTCTGGGATGAGGAAGAGGTTGTATCCCTTCACTCCTCATTTAGTGTTGCTCTAAACTGGTCTGAGAGATGTGGCATAAGAACAGCTGTCTACAGAAATTTGAGCGTTTTCCTTCAAAAAAAAAAATCTGATGAAAAAAATGCCAGTGTAGTAGGCAGATTGTCGAGAAAAGCTTGGTATAGGAATCTAGAAACTGGCTTCTATTTCAGGCTCTGCCACAGACAGGATATGCCAGAAGTATGTAGTGAAACTTGTGAAGCAGTGTCCTTAAAGAGATATAGGCTGCTACTGTCCTCTCCTTTTTTCATACTTGCTAGCAGGAATGCTTTTATGATGGCTGGAGCTAGAGCAGCCATCTTGGATCTTTCGGTGATCTTGGAAATGAAACATAAGAGCAAAACAGACAGAGCATAGATCCTACCTTGACTTTGATGTGAGAGAGAAGTAAATTTGACAGACAAATAAATTCCTATCTTGTTTGAACAAAAAAAAGAAAGAAAAAGAAAAAGAACAGCTACCTAGATCCTTGTTCTCTGTGCCTTCCTGGGATCAATAGGCCTGCAAGGAGTAATGGAGAAGCAGTTGTCTGTCCTGGTAGGCACAAAGTGGTCAGTGCCTAATGGTCCCAGTGTCTTTAAATGGCCTTAACAACTATGGAGTGGGAAGAAGTACATAGTGCCATGGAAAGAAATTGATCTGAAGAATCAGACCAATCTCAATTTGAATCCTGGATCCAATCCTTTCTAAAAGTCACTCCACTTCTTGGAATCTCGGCTCCCTCATCTCAAAAAGAGAGGGGGAGAATATCTTCTACCCCATGAGACCATTAGAAAGATTTGAGGATAAGTAGATAGACGGATAGACAGACAAATGTTCCCTAGTACGTCACTAGGGAAAAAAAAAGGCATAGCGCTTTCAACTTTGTTGGGAAACTTCATTGGAGTGGATCCCATATTTACTGAATTTAGAATCTAAAGTAATTTGAGATCTTAAACAAATACTGAGACTGGTGTAGATACATCAAAGGTCTGAGACTACCCAGGCAATTGTGTTAACGTTGGGTAAATCAGAGATCAGGGCAGTAAATATTTATAGCAAATACAAGCAATGGAAAGCTCTACTGTGTCTTAGAGGTGAAGAGTGACTCATGTGTTGCTGCATGTTCAGGCAAATTGGAGTTGAGGAAGAAATCGCTTTTTTGTCTAGTTACTCAGCAAGGCTTTGGGAAAGAGGTGAGAATAGGGGAAGAAAGGGGCCTAGGTTAGCTAAGAATAAGTGGCGTTTCCAGGAATAAGGATTAAAAGGGAATGAGGAGTTGATTAACTCATCTAAAAAGACAACTCACAGGGACTATAAAGTTGAAAGAAAATAAGAAACACCTGAGTTTCTTTTCCTGCTGTGTGCTTGCACTATCTCATTCTATCCTTTTCTCATTCATTCATTCATCTATTTGATGAGTTAACAGGTATTTAGTAGGGGCTATGTGCTAGGAGATGAGTGCTGAGAATGAAATAGCGCTGTGGACCTCACAGTGTAGTGGGGTAAACAATCTCTTGAGTGTATAATTGTAAAAGCATAGATATATGCTATAAGAAAACCCTCAGTTCAAGCCTGCATATAATAAGGGATTCAGCTGGGTAATTATGGGTCTCTTCCATCTCCAAAACTATGTTTGTGAGCGATAGAACTCACTTTGCCAATTTGCACTTTGCAATTTGGCAAAGGTCATCAAACACAGAACATTGCCCGTTTCCAACGTTCAGCACATCTGATGGCCCTGAAGGGCTGGCTATTACCTGTGCAGGCACTTGTATGTACACTTGCCCCCGCAAGCCTGCAGACCTAATCACACGCACACATGCCTGGGAGTGGCACTTAGCACTCAGGGAAAAGTGGACATTAGAAAATTGTCTTGGGAAATGATCATGGCACTAAGGTCATGCATTAAGGTCAAAATGCAAATAACTGCATCGAGTATTTGCCCGTTTTTATAACAATACTAAGATTGTATAAAATGTAGTCCTTTAGGGACTACATTTTTTATCTTTTTCTGTCCAGTGGTTTTCCTTTAACTCTATGAAATAGATTTTCATATGTTTTAAACATAAAAACCATGAGTTCTTGTGATTTAAAAAAAAAAAAATCTCAAGTAACTCAAAGCTGTTTAAATGCTAAAACTACAAGTGTCTCTCTCTTCTTGGTTTTGAGTCACTCATCTCAGATGTATTAGTCATATTCCTGAAGGCTGAACCTCAATTTATTAATTTCTGAAAACTTCTCTTTATGTAAGGGCGTTTGGAATTCTACAAGAGCATTAGAACAAGATCAGTCTATTCTTAACGTAACAAATTATACGGTTTCTATGTGAACATTACCCTTCTTCATTCAGAGTCAGAGACCATGAGAGTTGAGATGACTCACGGTTTCCCGACACTGGTGGAACTAGTTTACTTCTACAGATCCTTAAATACTGTCAGAGATGGACTCAATTCTTCCCAAGTGCAAGCAACTTTTGGAAGATCACATTCTAGATAAGCAACATATCATTAATATTATACAACCTCAGTAGAAGTTTAGCAATAGAATTATATCAGTCAAAATCAGAAAAGGAGGGGCTTCCCTGGTGGCGCAGTGGTTGAGAGTCCGCCTGCCGATGCAGGGAACGCGGGTTCGTGCCCCGGTCCGGGAGGATCCCACGTGCCGCGGAGCGGCTGGGCCCGTGAGCCGTGGCCGCTGGGCCTGCGCGTCCGGAGCCTGTGCTCCGCAACGGGAGAGGCCACAACAGTGAGAGGCCCGCGTACCACAAAAAAAAAAAAAAAAAAAAAAAAAAAAAAAAATCAGAAAAGGAGCTGAGAAAGCCATTTTGCTAACCCCCAATGTTGTCCCCAGACAAGTCAATATTTAAACTTTCTTACATGGATGTTTATACATCAAAGCAGCTTGGTGATGTTCATTTTGGTGAGCTATATCAACACCTTGATGTTACAAGCAAACATGTAGAGATAGATTTCAAATCACAAAGGAAGTCACAGAGAGATGCACCAAAAGCATGCCAATCCTCAGACCTCCTGTAAAGCTCAGGAAGCCAAGCTGCTTTTCTCTACTTTACTGAATCATTGCCATTTTTCTCAGCACTTTCAAATTCTAAACTATCCTCTGTGTTCTTCTATTTTTAAAAGACCCTAGGTGTCAGAACCATGGTCCAACATATCTCAATATTTGCATATGTAAAAGTAGAATGAGTACATAGGGTGATAGGAAGAAAATAGAGTTTATAGGCCAATAGAACTGCGTTAGGACTGTGCTATGTTTATTTCTGAACTTTCCTCCACCCAAATTTCTTCAGCTGTTTTTAAAAAAGATAATGAGGTCTATATCACAGGGATTTAAGAAGATTAAAAAGATAATACATTTAAAGTGTTACTCCACAGATGTTAGCTACCATCCTCTTCCCTTCTTCAAAACTAATGGTGTTCTTCTCCACGAAGAAGATTGAATACGAATATACTTAACATTTTCCCCAGAAATTAGGATTAACATATACACACTACTATATATAAAATAGATAACCAACAAGGACCTACCATATAGCACAGGGAACTATGCTCAATATTTTGTAATAACCTTTATGGGAAAAGAATCTGAAAAAGAATATCACTTTGCTGTACACCTGAAGCTAACACAACATTGGAAATCAACTCTACTTCAATTTTTTAAAAAATTAGAAAAAAAAAATTTTTTCTAGAAAATCAAAAGAAAAGATAATTTTCCAAAAAATATAATCACCAAATTACTAATGAAGAGTCTAGATCAAAAATCACTTGTTAGTATGGTGGTTACCAAACTAAATTCATCAAGCTAAACTTGGAATTTACCCTATAGCAAATACCCCCAACACTGCCCCTGGTGGAGACAATCCAGATTCTGTTGCAAGTTCATGGTTTCTGGCCATTGAGGCTAAGAGGACGGGTCGTGGTGACAGGATGAGCTTTCTCCCACGGTCACGTCTAGCCCGTGGCATCCTCCCCAACCTCCTAGGCTTAGGCAGGATGGAGGCAAAGTCCAGGACTTAGTAACAATGACAATGGTGACATCCTCTTCAAATCCTTTCTGAAAGGAGGGAGGGTAAAAATGTAGAAATAAACAAACAAATTGAAGAACTGGGAGGCCACCATAGAGTATTAGGAAAAGTGGAAAGAGTGTGGGTTTTAGAGTCAGATATGCTCTCTGCCACTTCTTAGCTCTGTGCTCTCCAGTGAGATTTTGAGCTTCCAGAGCCTCAGTTTCCTCATTGTCATGTGGAGCAATAATATCTGCTAAAGATGGTTATTCTTTAGCAGGATGAAAAATATATAATATATAAAAATGACTTGGCCAGGTTTCCAGAACCTGGGCTACTCTATAGATATCAGTGTTCTTCCAATGTGCAGAGATACACCAACCTCAAAAGAGGATTTGCTCAGACAAGTAAGTCAGAAAGAGAAAGAAAAATATCATAGGTTATCACTTATATGTAGAATCTTAAAAAATGATACAAATGAACTTATTTACAAAACAGAAATACACTCACAGACATAGAAAACAAACTTACGGTTACCAAAGGGGGAAGGGAGGTGGGGACTTTGGGACTGACAGATACACACTACTATAAATAAAATAGATAAACAACAAGGTCTTAATGTATAGCACAGGGAACTATATTCAACATCTTATAATAACCTATAATGGGAAAGAATCTGAAAAGAAGATATAGATATATATATTTCTCTATATGTATATCTGAATCACTTGCCATACACCTGAAACTAACACAACGTTGTAAATCAACTATACTTCACTTAAAAATAAAAAAGATTTGCTGTATTTGAAAAAGTACAAGGGGAAGATAGAAACTTAAAGGTTTCATACAACAAAATTATTAAAGAACCAGTAGTAGTAGTAATAAGTTGAAAAAATGGTCAAGGAGTTAACTTACCAGCCTAAGACTGATTCAGATTTAGAAAGTGCAGGAAATATGATATTTTCAATAATGCCATGAAGAAAGAGGATATGAGACTTAAGGAAAGGTAAAGAACTTCATCCTTTAATGAACTGATTTAGATTTCACAGTAAGCAATCCAAGACAAAGTACAGAAAATTGGAAGACTCATGTATTCAGTTAGCCCTTTAACACCAGCAATTACCTAGTTAAAATAACATTTATAGTATTTTTTTTTCTGATAATAAGTAGGAAAAAAACCTCACTTTTGAAAATTTAAGTATAGAAGAGTATAAACAAGAAAATAAAAAACATCAAATGCATCTAGAGATATATGATTCATTGGTCCAATTGTTTATTTACTCAACAAATAAGCCAGATACCAGTATAAGTAATGGCGATCCAATAGTGAGCAAAAAGAAAAAGTCACCATGTCTCAGAGGGCTTCCATTCTACTAGGGAGAGAGAGGGTGAACAAGGAAAGTATAAATAAAGCATTCGGTGGTAAGTGATATTCTAAAAGATTGTCTAAGGAGGTAGGGGCGAGGAAATATTAAGGCTGGGGTGTCTTTTAACATGAGCGATCACATGGGGAGAGGACATGGAGGCAAAGCCCTAAGGAAGTGATGGCGTCAGCCACGTAGAGCATTCCAGGTGGCTTCAGAGGAAGTGGAAAGGCCCAGAGGAAAGGGAGGGTGGTTGGTGGGTATTAAGAACACAAGGAGCTAGTGTGGCTGAAACCATAAGTTCGAGAAGAGTGGTAGAGAATGAATTCAGAGAGAGAGCAGAAATGCCAATAAGGAAGGCCTTTGCAGGTCAATACATAGATCTGGATTTTATTCTGAAGGCTTTGGGCCGAGGAGTGACAAGATCGGACATATTTTAAAGGCTCACTCTGGCTGTTATATGGAGAAAAGAGAATGGAGGTCAGAAGGGCTGGTACAAGGGCCTCAGTGAAGAGACCTCTGCAGTGATCCAGCCAGGGGTCCTGAGCCAGAGAAGAAGCTGGTGATGGTGGAAAGTGATCAGATTCCAGATAGCCTGAAAGGAGAGGTGAACAGATTTACTGTTGGATTGGTTGTGGGTATAAGAGAAAAAGAGAAAGAAGTTGAGGAAAGATCCCAGATATTTGACCTGAATAATTGGAGGATGGAATTTCCCTTTACTGAGATGAGGAAGACTAGAAGAGGAGGAGATTTAGGGATTCATGTCTGAGAATAAAACCATTTGGATATAGACAGGTCAAGTTTGAGATACCTATTGAGCACTCATGTGGAGATGTCTGAAAGATATCACTGATAACATATAATGATATATATGTTAATGAGGTGAGATCATATACACTATTCAGTTCTGTAATATCGTAGGAGTACTTTTCCTAACTTCCAGTGTTCTTTGAGAATATTATTTTTAAACTTCATTGGTAGAGTGGAATATTCATTCATCTATTTTCACACATTCGTTTCACATTTATCATTATTATATGTAATGCTTTGATAAAAATCCCTGTCAACCTCACTGACTAGTTCCATAAGAGACTCTTTGACTCTTACAGGGTCAGAGAGTGTGAAAACTTTTAAAACTCTTGACACATATTAAGTTACATTCTCAAAAGTTTATGCCAATTTAAAGTCTCACTCTTAGGTCTAAACCTGCCTGTTTGACTGTACTTTTGCCCAAATAGGAGATTATCATTTCCAAGTTTTTCTAATTCTATAGTCAAAATTATCTATCAGTGTTTAACTTGCATTTATCTGATGTTTAGTGAATAGGAACATTTCTTCATCAGTTTATATGCCTTTTGAATTTTTCTTTTGTAAATTATACATTCAGATCCTTTGAATTGATCACTCTTGAAGTTAACAGTTAATACTGAAATAGTGATAACTAATAATAGTAGTAGCTAACACAAATTGTATGTGCCAGGACGTGCACTAAGCAATTGATGTGTATTAATCTTCATGACCGTATTATTAATACTATGTTTACAGATGAGAACATTTAGAATTTAAGTTTAGGACTTAAGCCTTAAGTTACAGAGCTAGTCAGTGCTTGAGCTGAAATTTCAACTCCCACCCCTGCAGACCCCAGAGCCCACCAAAAGTAATCATATTTAGTTATTTGAGAAGAGAACAAGCTCAGAGCCCATAGAAAAATGTGAAAGGTAAGATCTGGATTTACTCTGGTAAGAATTTACCAGGACAGATAAATGCACTGCAGAAATGTTATTTTAGCAATTCAACTACTCTACTTAATTGAATATCTGTTAGGGGCAAAGGTTCACAAAAGATGCTGGGGAAATGCAAAGGAGTGCTTGACAAGCTCATTTCTAGAATGGTAACACTAAGCCTGTCATCCCAAATAGGGCTGACCTATTTTCAGATGGAAAGTTCTCCTGGTTTTGAATTTATCTGAATTATGTATAATCTTTAATTTTAAAAAGAAATGTTAGAAGGAAAATTTCGGGTGCTTAAAAAGATGCTTTGGGGGGATAATTTATTTTCCTTATAGTAGATGTCCTCAAGAAAGAAATAGTACTTAGAACTAGACTTAATTTTTTTCCTAATGTCATAAAATATTTTTAGAGGACAGTGAGGTCCCTTCCCTCCTTTCTCACAACCAGCCTCTGACTTCCTTGGTTGTAACTTTCTAGGCAGATTTTTATTCCCCCCAAATGCATAGTGAACCATGATCCTGCCCAGGACCACTTCAGCTTCATTAGGTTGACTCTTGCATTTCAGGATCAAAGTTTCACTCTAAGTAAGTAGGTGGTTGTGCCTGTGGCAGTGAATCAGGGACAGCTTCTCAATAAGGAAGAATAGGCTAAGGGATTAGGTGAAGATCCCTGCAGGTTGTACAAGGTCTTTGCCAAAACCCTGGGAAGACTCCATTGTCTCCAGGCCATGAGCAACGAGGTAGAGCGAAGACAGGTAGATCTCAGAGTGAAAACAAACCAGAAAACTACAACCCTGCAAACGTACATGGCTTATAAAATTAACTAATATAATGTTAACATATTCCTGTACGGATCATCAAAACCTTTAGGAGACATGAATATAGTCCTTGAAAAGTTAAAAATGATAAGGACAAAGGCAGGCCTGAAGTAAAGCAGAAACTCGGTTACAGCCCTGAAGGCACGTCAGGAGTGTCCTTGAGAGATCCCACTTTGTGCTTGGGAAGAAAATGGACATGAATGGTGTCATATGCTTTAAGGCCTGCTGGGCTCATGCCTTCTCCAATTTTCAAAAGAATATGTGTTTTTAAGAGGCAAGTGGATTCAATAAAGCAGTTAAGGAAAAAAAAAGCGTTCTGAGAACTCTTCTATTCAACTACAAATTTATGGAAGTTAAATAATAATCATTATTATAAAAATAGTTACCATTTGATAAACCTTACTATGCACCAGGCATCATGCTAAACATTTCACGTGGGTTATCTTCTTTAATATTCATTCATAACACTTTGAGGTAAAAACTATTCTTATCTCCATTTCACAGGATAGACATCAAGTAATGTGTCCCCAATGACAGAGCTAGTAAATGGTAGAGTTGAGATGCAAACCCAGATCTGCCTCCTAGCAAAGAGCAAGTGCTCAATCATTATGTTGACTTTCTTCTCTGAATGAGGGAAGAATAGTTTTGCTATAATTATATTTTATAGTAAACTATAGTATGTGCTATAGATATTTTAATATTTACCTGTTTCCTCACTCCTGTCCTGCCTTATTTTATTAGTCATATTTTCTCCTGGCCTCGGTTTTCTTATTTATTAATGTCTTCGCTTCTATTTAATAGTTCTTTTAAATCCTAAAGAGAGAGCATAAACAAATAACTGAAATAAACAATATACACATATGTAAACATATATATACTGTGCTTTAAAGTTGAAAGATTTAACAAACTCAAAAAAAAAAAAAAGACCAAATACATTCATTGCCAAGTGCAAAAAGACTAGCTGTGAAGCAAAATGCCTTGAGTACTTAATAACGTATTCTAAATTTCGATATTGAGCAAAGAGAGGTGGTAAAGCATATAGCATACCTAAAATCGTATTACCAGTAACTTTTATTACCACAATAGAATCGATTCCTCCATTTTGAAATTCTGAAGGCATTAAATAGAGCAATCTCTGCGAAAGCTCTTCAGTCAGGAAAAGTGATTAAGACCTTTACTATACATCTATTCACATGCACCCCTGAGAGCAGAGTACCCACTCACCATGATTAGTTAGTGGGTCAGCCTGAATCATCAGAAAGAATGCACCTGACTGAATCACCAATTTTATTTCCTGTAGCACCTGGTTTTCCTTGGACCACTGCCATTCACAAACCTCCCCAGCCAAGGTCTGTTTAGCTTATGAACCCTGATAAGGACACGACCGGAAGTAGTGTGGTAGTGCGATTCACTAGAGTACTGGTCCAAGAGTCAGGAAGTACATTGCTATCTGAAACCAACACATGAATGTCTATACAGTTTTATGATGTATGGCAACAGACGTTCCCAGTCATCTAGACAAGGCCATTCTATTGAATCACTGGAAAGCATGCAGGGAAACTCCTAATATATGTCCAAGTAAATACTGGGGCTGTTATATTTCAAAATGACTGAGGGACAAAGTGTCTGATAGATGTGCCCCCTGAACTTGTGAGTCATCCATCACACCACGGTTCTGGCTAGAGAAGGCTCCTATACTTGCTGGACAGCCCGAGAGCCTCTCAGAGCCTCCTTTTCCCAAGTCTTGACTCAGTCTCCTTACTTCCACCCTCTAGGACTAGTGAGGGAGCTCTCATCTGTAAGAGCCTAAGAAGAATAGTCACTTGAATGAAATTTTTTTTATGGTATCTATTCTTTTTCAGACTCTTTTCCATTATAGGTTATTACAAGATATTGAATATAGTTCCCTGTGCTATACAGTAGGAACTTGTTGTTTATCTATTTTATATATAGTAGTGTGTATCTGTTAATCCCAAATTCCTAATTTGTCTCTCCCCTCCTGTCCCCTTTGGTAGCCATAAGTTTGTTTTCCATGTCTGTGAGTCTATTTCTGTTTTGTAAATAAGTTCATTTGTATCACTTTTTAAAGATTCCACATATAAGTAATATGATATGATACTTGTCTTTCTGTGTCTCACTTACATGAATGAAAATATTTTTCAATCATATTTTTGTTTCAGCTTGAGGAAGGCAAGTAATGAGAGAGAGAGAGAGAGAGAAATTGCTAAAACCACTACCTGTTTGCATTTACCTTAGGGAATACACCGTGAGACCTATAGATTCAGATCACTAATATCAGCATGCCAACAGGCCAGCCATTTCTCTTGAGTAGATTTACATTAATTCAGTTCTTATAGACTGTTCCATAAATCATTTACAATGAAAAATTTAACTGCTGCAAAAATCGGACATTGAGCTGGCAGATCAATACATCTTCTCCCGTAGTCAAGCCATGTGCGAAGCCGAATCCTCTGAAGGCTGCTGGTGGGCATGCATGGAATCAGACCACGAGGACTGAGAGAATCTTAAGTTGCAGGAAACAGCCAAGAGAGGAGAGTCTTGCCAAGTCTCCCTTGATCATTTGGCTCCTGTGACTTGGCCATTTCTAAACTTCTATGAGCCTTGTTCTCTTCACAGAGGTTTCCTCCAAGACAGGAAAGAAAGCAAATGTTTCACATTTCCACATTCTGACTTATAAAGTTACAATCACGCTCTAGTTCTTTCTGATATTTCTCAGTTTACCTTGATCAAAGCGTCAGTTGTTCCCAAACTCTCCGTTCACCTTGTATAGGTGGCTAATCACATCCACTGGGTAAGAATTTTCCAATTTTAAAGTTAACAAAAGTTAACAAATAAAATAAATTTTATTTCTAAAATTTCGAGAAACCTCTCACCATCACCCCAGATATTAACATCAGTTTTTAATTTCAGTCTAAAACCTACCATCAGAAAACTGCCCCCAAATAACTGACTAAATTGTCCATCTCAGACAAATTTATCTAAAATGTTGTATTTATTATCAAATGAATTATTTTTTACACACATACACACACGTCACAAATTTACACACAAATGGAAAGTGATGATTATGTCCTTTGCTACTCAAATTGACTGATCGGTAAGGCTGAAAAACAAAAATGAGTGCCTGACCAGGATCCTCCAAGCTGTTCACAAGGGTTTGGCTATGACATTGTAACTCTGCTTCAAAAGAGATTTCCAGAATCTTCGCTCAGGAATAGCAACTGCATTGCTAAAATGGGTCATGCCTGATTGTTCTGTCTGCTTCTCTTCCTGCCTTGTGGATGAATCTTATTTATGCAATCATGGCATTTAAGTACTTGACGAGACCTAAAGAAATTCCAGTTAAGCCTCTGCTTTAACCCAACACCACATCAGATTACCCAGGGCTTACCTCTTCAATTCTTAAAGATTTCCTGAAGCAAAGACCCACAATTTCCCCTCCCTAGTAAGTTCTAGAGTTTAATCAAGAAGTTCTTTCTTATGTGTGAACATAAGCTTTCTTGTGGCAGCTTAAGCCCATTTCTATTTCTGATCTCTATTGAAATAGAGAACAAATACTTTGTTCTTTAATAAATAACATTCCGTAGATTTGAAAACACTTAAGTTATCCCTAATTGCTTTTCCCCCCAGATTAAATTCCCCGCAGTCCTTTAATTTTTCTTCATCTCTTCAATTTCCCAAGATTTTAACTATGTTTGTTTTTCCCTGGGTGCTTAACAAATTTTGTAAATCCCATGTAAAGTATAGACATCCCACCATACCTAAATGCTGTAATAAATCTCCAATAACGTCCCCAAATAAATATTTTATCCCATACCACATATCATTAAATTGTGGCCATACCTTCTAATATGTTGATTTAGGGAGAAAAAGAAAGCATATGCTGCTGCCCTTCCTATGGCTCTGTCTCTTGTTCACCTTCATTTTGGAGGTTATTGATGCTCAGAGCTTTTCTCTAATAGTTCCGCCTACCTTTAGCCTATTTCCCTTTCTCAGTTAGGAATCATCAGTCAGCCCAAAGCACTGTGTCCCACCCTTCAACCTAAATTCCAAATTCTTCCAATGAGTCTGAAGTTATTGCCTCAACAGTTGCTACTAATTCAATTCTATAATAAACCCCAAATCTTTTCTTTATTATCTCTGTGAACATTCCCATGAGCAGCTTCAACAGAGTGAACAGATTATTATTACTACTGTAGGCCTCCTATCAGGAGTTGAGTACTGATTTTAACAGCCAGGTTTACCTCCTATACTGTTGGTGGACATGTAAATTGGTGCAGCTACTATAGAATAGTATAGCGGTTCCTTAAGAAAACTAAAAATTGACTTACCATATGATCCAGCAATCTCACTCCTGGGCATATATCCAGAAAAGATGAAAACTCTAATTTGAAAAGATACATGCACCACAATGTTCACTGCAGCACTATTTATAATAGCCAAGACATGGAAGCAACCTAAATGTCCATCGACAGATGAATGGATAAAGAAGATGTGGTATCAAATGAACAAGTGAGCATAGTGGTTGTCAATTGGAAGAAACAGAACATGATGAATTTTCTGGTGAAGCTACTTTAGGGGAAATTTTTTGACTGCAGAGAGATTTGAGAGCTGCTAGGATCAATTCTGAAGAAACAAAGACACGGGCAGTATTGCAAGTTCTGGAATTTATTGTAAAATGAGATTTTTGTAACTATCTGCAAAACTTAGCTTTATGTTTAAGGTTTTTCCTATATGTATATCTGTGGCTTTATTCAAAAAATATTTTTGCAATTAATATGAATAGTTTTTGGTCAGCTATGAACAACTACAGCAACAAGGCTGCACGGTCTATGAATGTGACTATGTGAAGAAGAACAGTTTTGAAGATGTCATCTTCTAATTTGTAGAAGTTAAGGCCTGTCGCTGTTTTTATTCCTTACTGTAACAGATCAATATGTAGATTTATGTTTCATTTCCATTTACAATATTACTCCATTGTTAATTTTCCTTTTTGGTATTATAATACTTATTTGTTTTTAATTAATACATTTATTTTATGGGAACAATTATGACAAATTAATAAAAAGGAATTTTCAATGTAAAAAAAGATGTATATATATATATGCAATGGAATATTACTCAGCCATAAACAGATTGAAATACTGCCATTTGCAGCAACACAAATGGACCTAGAACTTATCATATTAAATGAGGTCAGACACAGAAAGATAGGTATCATGTGCTATCGCTTATATGTGGAATCTAAAAAAGTGATACAAATGAACTTATTTACAAAACAGAAATAGACTCACAGACATAGAAAACAAACTTACAGTTACCAAAGGGGAAGGGGGTGGATAAATTAGGAGCTTGGGACTAACAGATACACACTACTGTATATAAAATAGATAAGCAACAAGGACCTACTGTATAGCACAGGGAACTGCATTCAGTATCTTGTACTAATCTACAAGGGAGAAGAACCGGGGCGGTTGGGCCCGTGAGCCACGGCCGCTGAGCCTGCGCGTCCGGAGCCTGTGCTCCGCAACGGGAGAGGCCACAACAGGGAGAGGCCCGCGTACCGCAAAAAAAAAAAAAAAAAAAGAAAAAAGAACCTGGAAAAGAATATATATACATATACACTAAAAAATGTCAAGGACCTGCAAGAGACCCTCAGTATGCTGAGAGTGAAGCTGATGAAATGAGAATTCAGAAGGATCCGGAGCTGGAACAGTACAAAAGAAACTCTTCCAAGTCTTGGAAGCAAATTGGGCTTGATTATTGAACCTAATTCAACTATAGTGTATTTATTTATCCTTTTCCCAATACAAGTAAGATTATTTTATTAATTATTATAGTAATAAGCAAGGAAAGTTTAGATGTGTAATTTGTTAAAGGAAAAGTGGAATTTCTTGTATTAGTGCAACTCCCTGGATACTTTTAAGTCTCTTAAAAGGGAAAAATTGTGTAATTACATGTAATATTTTTTAAAACATAAAAAGAATCTTGCAGGGAAAAAAATATATATGTGTGTATAACCGAGTCACTTTGTTGTACACCTGAAATTAACACAACATTGTAAATCAACTATACTTCACTCAAAATAAATAAATTTTAAAAAGAAAAAAAATCAGGTTCTTAGAGAACCTAGAAATGAGAAATTTGTAAGTAGCAGCAAGGAGATGCTTAGAAATGACAAAATTACAAGGACAAGAATAAGAGAAGTGCTCCATGATCATCATCATCTGAGAGAATTATCGTTACTTTTCATGAAAATTCTTATGGCAAAAACTGGACAAGGCTAAGGAATTGGGGAATGATTAGGAACGCAAAATAAGAATGAGAAAGATATGAGGGAAAAGGCTAAATTCGATTTAATTCAAACAGCAAATCATCATCAGTAAAGAAGAACCCAAACCCATGTCCTTGCTTCTTGAGGATGTCTTTCTATCCTGCAGTCACATACGGAGAAGCTATACAGCTTTGGTGCGTCAGAGCTTGGGTATCGGGGGTCAGTCCGTCTGTGTTCAACGCTTGACCCTGCCTCTTGAAGAGGGTCTGAGACAAATGTGTGTAAACTTCAGCTTCCTCATCCATTCTTTTCCTTTTTAAAATCGATCTCACAGATACCTACCAAACCCCAAGCATTTCTGTAAGCTCTTTACAAACATTGATTTGTTTAATCTCCCTAACAGCCCAGTGAGGTAGAAGCTATTCCAAACCCTGTTTTACACATGGGGAAATGGGGACCCAGGGAGATTAGGTCGCCCAAAGCCACACACCTAGAAAATGGCAGATTCGGCCTCTGAGCCCCAGTGGCCTGCGTTCAGGTCTGCGGTTAACTACTAGTCTGCTAGTGTTGTCAACAGAATTACTAAAAATGACTTTCGGTTGCCAGGCAAATAATAAATAGCTAATAAATGATAAAGTTTGTATGTTTGGGTGTGTGCACAGGGGTGGTAGTTGTAACTGAGTCCTTAATGTTGTGTATTAGCTTGACTTCCAAGGGTGTGGTAGGAAGTGGCATCTCTGATCAGTAGGTGGTGCTCTTTCCTCTGATTATATTTTTCCCCCCCATAACCCCAACCATGTCCCCTACCATCATGTTGTGAGGTCCTTGAGTAAAGCCAGATGTGTCAAATATTAAACTGAGACTTCACCCATGCTTCTTTTATCAAAAATATATGATAATGTTAAGCACGTCTGTATTTTATCAAACTGCATTTGTAAAGAATCTATCCATAGTCTAGTAATGCTCATTTTGGTGCCTCTATTCAGGTAAATAAAGTTAATTGTATTTGTTAAATGAAGAAGACTTTTTGAGAATAACAGATAAAATGTATGGGCCGTGAACATGAGCTATCAGACTATTCAGCTTACATAGTCTTAATACTTTATATTTCATTCAGTTCAAATTGTGTTCATATAGATTTATGACAACTCTGAGTAAGGTAGTTTTAGAATAATTATACCCATTTAGCAGATTAGAATAGTGAGTCCAGAGACATCAGATGAAGTTATATGAATCGGGAAAGATTATTATTGGGACATAGGATTTGGGGATCTTTTTCGAGTGCTTTCTCCACTATAACGTGTTGACTATCACTGATGTTTTGCTAGAAGCCATCGTGTCCTTCTTTCCTCCTGTGCTATATTGAAACCCTGTGCGGCTGTGACAAGAGGCAGTATCGCTCAGTGATAAAGAACACTAGATTTGAATTCTGTTCCTACCACTTATCGGCTATGTGAGCTTACCCTCTCTGTGGTTTGGTTTTGTTATATTCAGATACTGATTTGATCCACCTCATGGAATTGTTGAGGGCAGTAAACAGCATGATCCAGGAAAAGCATTTAGAGCAGCTCCTGGCCCTTTCAGAGCGCGCAACAATCGTTAAGCATCCGTATAAGCTACTTTTTCTTCCCTTCCTCTTTTTCTTGCTCTCTTCACCCACCAAAGATTTATGGAGTACCTGTGTGGAACCAGGTATCTACTGAGGGAGACACAAGAAATATGAGACCCCCAATTGTAAGCGAGGCTTTCAGTTCCCAGCTATGCTGCTATCCATAGAAGAGATCCAGCACAGCCATCAGGGAACTCAGTGAGCGGAGATCTACTGTCACTGATGTGTTTGTGTTTTATCTTCCCCATTCATTCATTCAACCAATGTTTATTGTGCACACACTTTGTTCAGTGCATAGTGCTAAGTGCTGAGGAGATTAAAAATAAAGGTGAATCAGAGATGGATTTTATCCCCAAACAATAAAACTTAATTCAGAAAACAGGAAAACAAATAAATGATGGAGGGTGGAGAACACATGCCACGATGGCCAAAATTCTTTTGTGCAGCAGTTCATTCACGCAGTTACTACAACAATCATTCAGTATTTATTGAACACAAAGCACTTAGTGTGATACAATCTCATTTTTAAAACTTTATATGAGCGTAAAAGATTATCTAGAAAGAGAAACTGGGTGAGAGGGATGAAATTTTTTTCCCTTCTTTTCTTTGTAATGATATTATAATATAATATTTTAATTAGAGAAAGTTTCACTGAGAGAAAATTATCAAGTGCCTTCCAAGTTTTAGCTAGGAAGCTCAAACTGTCCTTCAGGAAGGGAAGTTTAGTGGAAAGAAAATGAACAGGGCGGTCAGGAGACTTTCCTTGACCTGAGCAATTCACTTAACCTCTTAACAACTGCAGTTTGTTGTCTATAAAATGGGCATAGTAATAACTGCATTACTTCGATCTCAAGGATGCTAAGGAGATACAGCAAAAATAGTCCATGGAAAAGTTCTATAGAGTCTATTGAAAGCAGGAGTCTATATAAACCAAAGCTATTGATTGGATAAGGCAGAAAAATGATGTAAGACTTTCGTTATTGGTAAAACAGAGGTCATGACTCTATGGGAGCACAGGTTTCAATGTTAGCACCAAGTGGTGAACAGTACACAGAGCAAACCCCTTGGATTCTTATTTCTGGATCCTCTCAGCACCCGGAACCATGCTTTGCATACAATAAAGATTCAGTTATTATCATTGATAGAATGGCTCTTAGAAATTATTGTAATTTTCAGGAGCTTTGGCAAATACATTTTAAAATTTCTATTTTATATATAGAAGTATATTTGAATTTTATTTCAGTTTGAAAGAACTTAGTTACCAGTTATTCACTCCATTCCCATATCTGAGTATCTACTGGGCATCGCATTGCTCTCTATACTTTTTTTTCCAACTACAGAGCACAATATACTGGACAGTATATAATTCTAAGCAGTCACAATTTTAAAAGCCAAACTCAGTGGCCTGAAAGCTAACCTTGATTTACCTCTGATTCTCTTTTCCCAGCTATACTACAAGTCTTAAAGCTTAGTGCATGGAACATAACTAACTGAGAACGCCTTACCGGTTTGTTAAACTGACCTGAACTCAAATTCTTAGAGCAAGAACCTGAAGTTATACTTTTAGTAACCGGTTAGGCTACCAGTGTTTTGGGGCTCAGGTAATGCACAATAATAATATCTGTATTTCTTTCTCTAACAAATGAAGCTAATAATTCAAATCATCTATTTAATTTGAAAAGATGTTAGGATTCCATTTCAACTGCTGTTAAACACTTTGGTATTATCAGATAGGGGAAGACTTAAGAGCACAAAGAATGATGACCACTGATTACAACTTTGCCTCTGGGTTTACTTATCAATCAGCTCTAGGGAAGAATTAAGGAAAATTTTCACAGTCTCAACTTTCCTGTCTCAATGTTCTCTTTCTAGTCCCCATTTACATACAAACATAGAATATTTTTTCATAGATCCCCCACCCATTGTACATTGAAGAGCCTAGACAAGGAAAGGAAGGTAAGAGCCTGCCAGAGGAAAAATCTATAGAAATAAGCACTTGGACTTAGACAATACAGGAATAAAATAGAATACTGATGTATTTCTTTAAGGAGTTTGAAATGCTTTGCTTCTTGTGCTAAATATCATTGCTAACTCTACTATATAGTCTGCCCTCCGTATCCGTGGATGCAGAACCGGTGGATACGAATGGTTGACTGTACTACGCCATTTTATATAAGGGACTTGAGCATCCGCGGATTTTGGTATCCCTGGGGCCCTGGAACCCATCTCTCAGATATTCTTCAAAAAGAAGAACAGCATGTTAAAATTTCAGAATTCTCCTAATAGAACAAAACATTTAACTAAAGCGGGGGACGCTGATTTTACTTGGAAAATCTAAACTGTCTTGAAGTGATCTCCTTAAGTGGTTATGAGGTATTAATGGGGAACTGGGGGTAGAGGTGGGACGAATAAGCCTACCCACTTGAACTGATGTTCCAGCTCACAGGGCCAGCTTGGGGCTGTAAAGGAAAGAAGAAACTTGTTTCTTCTCCTTATCTTGTTAATATTCAACTCACAGTACAAACTCCACTTACAACCTTTCAAAGACCCTAGGACCACAGAGATAAACAGAGTAATGGAGAGCTCTGTGGTTAATTTCCTATACAAATAATAGCAGGGAATCATTTTCATACGGTCAGCTTACGTGAGTCAAGGAATATCAGTAACAGCAAGTAAATCCAGAGGTGAGTATTTTCCGAATCAGAATCAAAGCCCAATACAACCTCCATAGGTCTGCAATGCCTACCATTAAAGTTGAGGATACTGCAGGAGCACTTGATTACTGTAAGACTCAAGGGAAGTCTTTAATGGCTCTCTTTACCACTCCGTCCCCACCCCCCAGTCCTCACCTTTTCCATCTCAATAATAGGAGCCATATTTCACCAGCTCACAGTGATCTCGGAATTGCCCACGTTCATTACCAGCTTTCCATTTGTAGGGTTAAAAACACCATACAAATGGAAAGTGTTATTACATTGCAAGATTGATTTGACATAGAGGCTTTCATTTTGGACTTTTTTCTTTTTAAAAAAAAGATGATCCAGAATGTATATTTGTGTGCCAACTTCTACAGAAAGGAAGGCTCTGTAAAATAAGAGGGAAAAACAAAAAACAAAAACATCCTCCAAAGTCACTCAAGCATTCTTGTTTTATTTGGTGATCCTGGTTTAGTTAAAGAATGTGGTTGTGGAAGGGAGTGATACAAACTTAAAACTCATAAAAATGCTAGAAACTCTTAGTTATCAATGATGGTTAAGAATCAATGTGTTCTTCTGGTTAGATGTTCTTGTTCACTGAGGGTTACCAGACATTTTACCTGTGGTTGCCAGTTTTATCATAAAAATACACAATGGTGAAACCTTGATGGAGATAGTTCAATTTCTGAAAACTCAGCACTTTGGGATCTTCAGTACCTCAGAGTCCTTATGATTTAATAATAGTCATAACTGTCTGGATTCACATAGCCATTTCCATTTTCTAGGTTTGCTATATCATGATGATGATTAAATAGCTCCTTAGAAGATATCAAACGAATGGGTGTAATATTTTATTTTATTTTTTGGAAAGAAACCTAAGTGTGTATATTGAATGGGTGGTATCTTAATTACTACTGACCTAATGATGTTCCCTGGACATTTCTTAATTTTAATTTTAAAATCCTTACTATTCGCTCATGATTTCAGAAAAATCAACACAAAATTATATTGGTGTTTTTGGTTACTGGGATCCTGATTAATAGATTAAAATTCCAGATTCTGAAACAGTGAAAGGAGAGGCAATGGGGATTCTAGGCCTCTGTCTGCCAGTAAACTAGTCATGGGGCCTTGAATGATTCCCTTAAACTCCCTGAAATATCAGATTCCTTACAAATCAAAATAGCAAGGTCAACAAAAGTTGCCCTCCTTAGAACTTTCACAGCCTATGATTTTATGATAGTTAGGGTATGAAAAAACACCTGTGAAAGTTTTTTAAAAATAGAATTCAGTGAGAAGTTGGATTGATTAAGGTCAGGAGCCTGGATTGTAGTTAGTGGTGCCACTAACCAGCTGAGAGACTGAGCCAAATTAAACCCTTTCTGAAACAGGAGGAAGTATAAAGAAATTAAAGTAAGGTTCTAAAAGCTGAGTGATTTATGCAAGCCACTTATTAACCTCTCTGGATCTCAATTTTCTCATGTGAGATATGAAAGTGGCTGACAAAATAATCTCTGGAATCTTCTGGCTCTGAATTTCAATGTTTCTGTATCATGTTACAAAAATGGCCATTTCCCTTTTCTAGGTTTGCTATATCATTATGATGATTCAATAGCTATTTTCTACACTAATCATTAAGAAGGTTGATTAGTTAGCAGTAGATAATTTCTGACCTATTCATCTGCAATTCATCAAAATAATTAATACTCTCCAGGTGTTCATTGCCAGGATAACCAAAGCTTGTTGATGAGCCATTTCATTAATTTTTATTCATTGAGTTTCATTCAATAAGTATTCATGGAGTCTCGCTGCCTTCGTAAATGATGACTAAATCTCTTGACTAAAACATATTCCACTTTAAAAAACAAAAACATTTACCTTTTCTGTGCTTTTTTAACTGTAAAATTGTGGCCATAGATACTTACCTCCATTATAGAAGGGCTTTGATGACTCATGACATTTGTAAGGTGCATCGAGGTCCCTGATGGAAGGTACTCCATCTGTTGCAGAGTGTAATTAACATTATGAGTTTACTGAAGAAACATAAGAGCCATTGTTAAAGAGCATCATGGGGCCGTCTCATTCTTTAGTCATAAGACACCTCTGATGTGGAGGAAGGTAATAATTTATAATGGTTACTAAAAGTAACTTGGACATGAAAAGAGTTTGTTGTTTTTAAACTCAACATAGTCTTTTCATTAATTAGAGGAGCAGCCATGGCAATGTATTCAACATGTTTTATTTTTGAACTAATAAGAAAACCAATTAAAGACCATGCTGTAGAGGATATGTTGGATTCTGTGAATGCTAAAGAAGGTAATATTCATATGAACTAAGCAAGCTATTCTTCAGGGAGTTCAGGTGCTACAGACCTGGGAAATTCCTGTTCCTTTGGTCAAGAATGGAGAGATGCAGCCTCCACAATCTTTTATATGTGCTTTAATTCTACAGCACACTCCAGCAATGTCAGGAGAAGAAGTACCCATTCCAGTGATCTAAGTCTGATTGCTTAGTAATGCCAAGAGAAAGGTTTCCCTTATCCCATCACCCTCTCTGGGAGGCAAGGAAATCTTTGGGAAAGTCTCAGGGATCCAGAGAAGGACTGTCAAATAGTTCCTTCTGATAGGTCAAGCCTAACAGCATCATGTAGGTGCTTGGTAAAAATTCTTGATGATGTTTTGGTGATTCTGAAGATAGTGTTCCTGATGGGGGTATGTGATTACTTTGGCGACTCGGGGATGAGAGGTAATTGTACTCACAAACGAACCACAGTTGACAATTTAGTGCCTCTCACCTGCAGTGAAAGAGGGAGGGAAGGAAGAACATTTCTGTTCTTATTCTTGACATTTTCCTTTTTCAGGGGGGGCATCATTGGGGGGGTGTGCAACATTAGAGACAAAAATAGATGAAAAGAATTAATGGATAAGGCTTTGGAGAAATTCATTAAATTCATACTTGTCAACGCATTGTTCAAAAGCAGAGCTATAGAGTAATAAGAAGATGAAAAGAATAATACTAGAACAAGAACAAAATATTATACATGTTCATTTAGTTTTTGTCATGTTCCTGGCATTATTCTATGCTACTATTAGCAGAATATGACTCTACTTTTCATAAAATTACATCATTGAGGTGTTTAAAAGAAGGAAGGAGGGGTGAATAGGTAGAGCACAAGAGTTTTTAGGGTAGTAAAACTGTTCCCTTTGTTACTGTAATGGTTGGATACATGATATTATGCATTTGTCAAAATCCATAGAACAGCGTAACACAGAAAGTGAAACCTAATGTAAACTATGGGCTTTAGTTAATAATTATATACCAATATTGGTTCATGAATTGTAAACTTGTACCACACTAATGCAAGATGTTCATAATAGGGGGAAACTAAGGGGGTGGAAGAGAGAGGAGGTAGTGGAAACTCTCTGTAATTTTTGCTCAGTTTTTCTGGAAACTTAAAACTGCTTTTAAAAATAAAATCTATTTATTATTTTTTAACATCTTTATTGGAGTATAATTGCTTGACAATGGTGTGTTAGTTTCTGCTGTATAACAAAGTGAATCAGCTATACATATACATATATCCTCATATCTCCTCCCTCTTTCGTCTCCCTCCCACCCTCCCTATCCCACCCCTCTAGGTGGTCACAAAGTACAGAGCTGATCTCACTGTGCTATGCAGCTGCTTCCCACTAGCTATCTATTCATTTTTTAAAAATTTAAATCATTGTCTAATCCTGAAAAGAAGGGAAAGCTTTCATGTTGCTATATACACATTCAATTTCAACAAAACGAGGCCAAGGAGGTTGTATTTTTGAAAAAACTAATGGTGTGCCCTTATTAGAGAAACAGTACATCAGAATCAAACTTGATTATAACTACTACTTTAGCCTGTAAGTACACATGACATGTTCAAAAGAAGCAATATTAACGTGGCGTTCTTAGTTTGTTCTGAACCAGAAAATGAATTAAAGTATCAGTTTTCAAAGTAAAGATCAGTGATGATCACCATGAAATCTGTACCTCTATTCCTCAACCCAGAACCAAAGATAAAATATTTTACATCATATAAGACTTCAATATTTTTGAACAATGTAAATAGAGAGGTAGATAAATCACATAGACAATTGAATTCTATGTTCTTCTGGATTTTTCTGTACTTCCTATTCTGGGAAACTCATAAACCAAGATTTAAATATCATGGGAAAGTGGACGTGAACACACTGTTCTTTAAGGTAAGTCATCTGGAATCAAATGGTTATGGTATAGTAATAATATTTAATAATATATTATATTATATTATATTATAATACATAATAATAATAATATAGTAATAATATTTCATATTTATGCAATATCTTTTTGTCCTGAGTCATCTTGTGAATGGGTAGTTCAACTAAGTCATAAAAGACAATGCCAGTCACAACGAAGTTTTGTGTATTTTTTTGAGGATTACCGAGGCCCAAAACTTACAAACCCCATAATGACTAAATCTATATTTAAAGAGACAATTTCATGGTCCTCCTGAAGATATCACTGTCTTTTGAGGTTGTGGGGTGACATTGCAGTAACCACTTGGAGCAACCCAACTGTGTTCAACACAAGAAGAATTAAGAAATAGGTCAAATTTGACTTTGGAATACCTCCAGGGAGAATTAATTTCCTTTATTCTCAGAAACAGGTTCTCCATACCCCCACTACCCAGGAATTTTCCCCTCCTGCCCCTAAAACATTTGCTGCTTCTTGCCCCACTTCAAGTTGATTGATCAAAGGACAGAGCCCCACCCATAGCGGCCTATATGGGCCTACCCTTCTCATTAGTATTCCTGTTGCTCCATCAGCACCATCCACTGATTCACTCATCCTTCATTTCCTCTTTTTTTATTCTTACACTCATTCACTCACTCATTCAGTCAATCACTTATACATTCAACAAGTATGAGGTGAGTGCCTACTGTAAACTACACACCAGGCTAGGGCTCTAGGATTTTGCAAACAATAAGAGAGACGTGGTTGCTGTACTCATGGAGTCTACAGTCTATCTAGAAAGGCAAACACTGAACACATATTACTTAAATAAGTATTTAATTAAAATATTGATATGTGCTACAAAGGAAAATGTAGAGTTCTGAGAATGTGTAAAATAGAGGGACCTAACCTGAAGATGTCTGAGTAAGAGTTGACCAAGAGAATTTTAAGGCTGTGATGGTTTTTATTTGGTCTAGACTATCAGCAACATGTTGAAACCTGCCAGTCTTGCATCTCACTCCTTTAGGACAAAGCTCCCTAGTCCTTTTAAAATGCAATTAGCTAATCTGATTCATCATATTATAGGTCATAGTATTGATATGCTCTGGAAATCTCCAGAATAACATCTTCTCTGATTAGTCCCATGTGTTCATTCCAAAGGAGATATCAAGCCCCTTAGGTGTCCATAGACCAGTATCTCTAACTGGGAGAATGTGAGGCCAATTATGATGGGAGATCTGATGGATGAGCTAATTTGGACAGAGTGATTCATGCTGCCTTCTTTATCTTTCCCTGGGGTTGGACCTGACAGTGAGCCTCAGGTAGACGGCTCACTGGTCAGAGATGGATATCACTGGTGCTTCCCAGGCCTCACAACCTGCTCATATCAGAAGAAAGCTCCTGAGAGAAATCCCAGTGATCTATCTCAGTGGTGATGACCCTTTAGGTCACCTTTTGTAGATCTTCACAGAAGGCCCTCACAATTATCTCTTGGCTTTGGGCTACCTAATGAGATAGTCTTTACTGGAGCCATAAAAGCCTAGATGGATCCAGCATGATATTAATGAGCCAGCAAGCAGGACCTATCCAGGCACAACTGTGAGATAGTTTATCTCCAAAGTGCCCCTCTCTACAATGTTCTATGTCTCTTCATTCTAAACAACCTATATCACAGGCAACTAGCCACTCGGTGGTACTTGTTTGATGCTCAAAAGTCTACATTGTTATGTCCCACTTGTCAAAACACTATCCATACCTCCTAATCCAAATTAATCAATCCTCTGTTCCATTCTCTCAAAAACCTATAAATCTATTGAATGATTGGATTAGTTGTATCCCAATATCCTTTTACAAAATGCCCTCTCTTTTCTTTACACTTTAATTTTCCTAGACCTCATTTTTCTGTGACTAAAATGAGAGAGTTGGACTTGATGGTCTTTGAGTTCCTTTTCAGCTCCTATAATCTATTCCTATAAATGGATTGTAAAGGTTTAATCAAACATTGTTATTCTCACTGATATAGTTTTCCTTTCGGGGAAAGGAAATTCCAACGCTCGTAGACCCAAAGCTCTTCCCAACTCTGGGTCAGCTAGTGAAGTATTTCATGATCTTTCTCCCACTACCTCCTTCACTAGAATCTTCCCCACCACTAGAACCCTTCACTTCTCAGATATAATTTCCTCAAATGCATCCTGTTTTTCCAGGCCTCAAAAATGTGCATGTTCAGTCACTTCTGCCTGAAAGAAGGTTCTAACATACCTTGCTGACATTTTTTTTCTTTAATTGGGAAATATTTTGAGCATGCACAAAGAATACAAAGAATAATACAACAGGCATCCATTTACCCACAACTCCGAATCAACACATATTAATTTTGCTGTATTTTCCACAAATCGTTTTCAAGAAGTAAAGAGTTGCAGACCCAGTTGAATACCCTTAGCCTGTTTTCTTCCCTAGAAGAAAACACTATTCTGCATTATGTCTCTTGCTTTTACTTTATATGTATATGCTTGTAAATATTCTTTAGAATTGTTTCGTGGGATGGTTACAGTTGCATTTATGGAGTACTGTGTGTATTGATTTGTCATTTGTTTTTTCTGGTCAACATATTTTCTGGCGTCATCTATGTTGATAACATGGAGAGCCATTTCATCCACTGAAGCTTCTATTTCCATTATGTGAATATAGCCTCATTTGATGATTCACTCTCTTACTGAATGTATATTTGTTATTTCCAATTTTGTGCCTTTACAAATAGCACCCCAAGAACAATCCTCTGGAATGTTTTCTTGGCCCTGTGTGTGAGAGTTTCTTTCAAGGGTATATGCTTAAGCGTAGGATTACTGGGTCACAGATTATACATATTTTTGATTTTACTAGATATTTGCAAATTGTATAAATGACTAAGAATTAGTATGCAGAATATATAAAAAATTCCTAAAAATGTGCAAGAAAAAACCGACCCAATAAAAAATGAAGAAAGGATATAAATAGGCAACTGAATAAAGAGAAGCCCCAATTGGCCAATAAATATTAGACATATGTTCAACTCAGTAGTAAACAGGGACACGCACATTAAAACAACAAACAAAAAGCCAGGATGTGGGCTACTATTACATACATATCAAAGTAGCAAAGTTTAAAAAGCCTGAGAAAAGAGGAAGCTGGGGCAGGAGTTAAGGAGTCATCCTATGGGATGATAATGAAGTAAGCTACTTTCTCTGGGTCTTTGTTATTTCATCTATAAAAGAAAGATTATCTTTAAGAATCTTGCAAGTCCTAACATTTCCTTAACCTCCTCTCCCTGTTCAGTTAAATATGATTCTAACAGCACTGACTTCAGGAATGAAGGAGACATACTATTTGTCTCACCCAGTAGGACAGGCTCTGCTAGTATTGCGGGCCCTGTTTTGATGCATTCATTTGTTCTTTTTTCTTCCCCCAAATACTTATTAATTACCTACTACATATTGGACATTTGACAAGTCACTGCCCTCACAGTGGATGGAGAATGAAAAATAGAAACTCCTAAAGAGACAAACCTACCTGTACACAGGGATTGTTATGATGTGCAGGTGTGTAGGGCCACAACAGAAGAAGCTATAAGCCGGAGCTGAAGCGCTAGTGAAAGACTCCTAAACACAGCCATGTCTAAACAAGACCTGAAGGTTGAAGGCATCAGCCACATATAAGGAGGAACAAACATAACCAGGCAAAAGGCAACAAACCGCGCAAGGGAAGAACAAGAAGTGAAAGAAAATATCTGAAGGGTCCCGTTTAAGAGGTAAAGTGTAAAGAGATAAGGACATAAAAGTATACAGAGTCCAAAAATGTACACTTAGGAAGCTATGTTACAAGGTTTAGCTTTGAGGGAGTCATTGATGGCTTTAAGGCAGGAGCATGGCAGGTCTGAGTTATAGTTTAGAAAGGTCAGTCTCCAAGGGACTTCCCTGATGGTCCAGTGGTTAAGAACCTGCCTTCTAATGCAGCAGGCGCAGGTTCTATCCCTAGTTGGGGAACTAAGATCCCACATGCCGCAGGGCAGCTAAACCTGTGCACCACAACTACTGAGCCCACGCGCTCTTGAGCCCTTGTGCCACAACTAGAGAGAAGCCTGCACGCCACAATGAAGATTCTGTGTGCTGTAACTAAGGCCCGATGCAGCCAAATCAATCAATCAATCAATCAAAAGGTCAGTCTCCAAGGCTGAGGGCAAGAAGCCCAGCCAATAATCCAGGCAGGAGATGGTGCCGAGTGTGTGCTGTAAGTAACCCCAAAGATGGAGCGAGATGGGTAGATCAAGAGATTTGGGGAAGGTAGAATCAATGGAACCTGGTTTGATTAGATGGGTGAAGTAAGGAAAGGTGAAGAATCAGGACTCTCAGGTTTACGGCTTGAACAAATGTGGTTAAAGATGATGCTATTTACCGAGATACAAGTCACAAGTCACAGGGTGAAAGGGGGTCTGTATCTGATGACAGTTGGGGACAGGTTGAGCTTGAGGTATATGGGAGACATCCAAAAGCAGCTGTCTAGTAATTAGTTGGATACGTGACTCTGAAACCCTAATGAGTAGTGTGGTCCTGAGATTTAGATTTGAGAACCCTCACTATATAGTAGGCAATTGAAACTTCACTACTAGATAACATTATCTAGCTAGTACATCTAGAATGAGGAAAAAGAAAAAGCAAAGGAGACTGAGAACAAGTTGTCAGAGGGGTAGGAGAAAAAAAAAAACAGGAAAATGCAGTTTTACATACACATGAAAGATAGAGTAAGCAACAAGTGTCAACAGCTGCTGAGATCTATAAGAATTTTCTCTCTCTAAATATAATTATCTATTCTCCTTAAAGGTTGGTCTTAGTAAGAATAACTTTTCAGGGAAGTCCCATGATGCTCTGAGGACTTGCCCTATCCCAGAGCTGGCTTGAAGAAATCAAACTATGGCTACACTGTGGCATTTCTGCCACCACCTAGGAGCACCTGCCCTGGTAGAAAGTGCCATTTCTGGCTTCACCATACTTGTCCCAGTATGAGAGGCAACCCTGAATGAACTTGCTCTGCAGCGCGAGTTAACAGATAGCTGGCCGATGATGCCGCAGAGAAAGGTAAGGAAAGCGTCCTGAGACACAGAATGTGATGACACATTTAGGAATTTAGCCAAAGTTATAGGGATATCTCTCCAATTTTGGAAGAAAAAAAAGTCAACCGAGAATTGTTCAAGGACCTAGTTCAGTAGGTACTAAGAACTGTTGCCTCTAAAAGGGAACTTTCTCTAAGGACTGCGCCAACATTTCTAAGCTATGAATTCCTCCAAAGAAAAGTAGGGCCTGAGAAAGTGTTCCCCTGCTTCTTTAACCCCTTCCAGGCCACCATATGATCTCAAATGTATACCATTTATACTTCACTAGTCCAGCCGGCTATTCACTGAGCACGCTTACACGTCACTCTTTAGATAAAGACCTGACATCACTGCTTCAGTTGTTAAAACACAAACAAACTAAAGAAAAAAAAAAAACTCTGATTTTTGTTTGTCGCCTCCCTACTACAAATTGCACAAATTTCAAAGGCAGACACGAATGGCAATTTCAAATAATTCTGCCAAAGTGAAATAAACAGAACAGTGGCATCGACAAAGCAAGAAATGGATGACGGGGTGATGGACCCTGAACTTCTAGGGGACGGGAAGTAGAGACCTTGATCTCCTACAAATATTTCCAAAGTCATAAAAGAGAGGGAGAGAAAATACACAATGACCATGTATGTCAAAACATTGTCGCTCGAAGTGTATGTTTTAAAAGGTTAAGAGGAAGCCGAGAGCAGGCGCCGCAGATATTGAAATTTTCAGTCCTGTTTTCAAATCACTCATGGGATGGAGGTGCTGAAAGGCCTGTAGAAAGGGGATTTATGCATAATCAGATCATTCAAAAACATGTAAATGGCTGCCAGAGCAAAGTACAATGTTCACTTTTGAAATCACAAAAAAAGCTTTGTTTCAAGTAGGCTGAATCGACTAAAGTTGAGTTTCAGTGCAGCGTGTTTTTGCTTTGGGTGTCATTATTTAGTTTGGCATCCTTGCCAAGGAAACCTTTTTCTTACTTCAACTGTTGTTTTTCTTCTGCTGCTACAACGGTGAATGCTGAGGCAAGATCTCGATGCTACTTATTTAAATGAGAACTGACTCCCTGTTTACCTTTGATTCTAATGAAGGGAGTGGGGCAGCACGGGGTCCTGATGGCCTGCCAGGACTCGTAAAGCTGAGAGATGTGTGCCTTGTCTCTCGAATCATCTGGAAAATCAAGTTTAGCTGGTCTGATCAAAGGGTTTGCAAGTCAGTCGAGAACACTCGCATGCAATAACTATAGATACTGTATACATTGACCAGCCAAAGGCCAAAAAGCTAATAGCTTTGCCAGAGATAAAATATTATGTCTGTTACGCTCGTGAATACCAAAGGGAGGAATTCTTCATTTGGAAATTGATGGCTGAGGTTTGTACTGGTTGGACATTCAGACCAACAAAATACTCTAAATCTTAGGGACTTAAGTCAGGACGAAACACTTTTAAAACCCTGCTTCTCTCTGCCCATTTAAATCCGGTGTGGAGTGAGGGAATAAACTACACACACCTTACTGACAGTTTCTCAGGAGAGGGGGTAGTAGTTTTAAATAGTTATGAGCTGAGGTTGCCTCATTTTTTTTGGAGTCCTTTTTCATTCCCAGCTTCGAGCTACAGCACCTGTAGGGACAAGACTCTGATGGAGATTGACGTAGAAAGGACCTGACATGAATTCTTTTTTTGGACATCCTCCTTTTGGGCAAGTTGGTCACGTGGGAAAAACTTGATTTCTCGGCCAAGAAATGATTCCCTCGATCAGAAAAATGTATATCATGATGGGAGAAATTAGAAAAATTAAAACCAAAAAAGATCTGTCAGATCATCCACATGTGATCTTTCCTGTGAATGAATCATCTGACTGGGTCTCATATGTTTATTTCAAGTACCGTGTTTTTATTTTGATTTAACTCACTTAAAGGACAGCACTTCTCTTGGCAAAATTACGAACAATGAACTAACTACAACTTCAGCCAATATTTCCCATTTTTTAACATAGTATTAAATCATTCCCTAAAAAGTTAGCCCTTCAATGCCCTAGTGTAAGTGAAGAATATTATAGCTACCTGCAAGGGACAGTCACTGTATTTCCAAATGTAGACACTGTTTAGTTAGTACTGTGAAGCTCCATGAAACAACAGTTGGGGAAAGCTTTAGAAACACAGACACACACACTTGGCACACTGCCGTGGCGTTAAACTAAATTACAGGTACGGTGGTGGCATACGTAAACAAATCTGCCAGTACAAGTTACCGAATGTTATGTGCCGTGCAAGATAATAGACGATGCATTATTCAAGTTTAGTACTAATTAAAGAACTACTTTGTTGCTAAGAATCAGCGTATTAAAAACATAAGTTCTTATTAACTGCGTTCCCAAGAGTTAGAAAGATGAGAGGTGGATCTCGGATTTCAGGGACCTATTATTATGTTCTCAAAGCATTTTCTTAATCGTGTGCATTTTTTAAGAGAAAGCTCTGAGTCCATATCACATAAACAAGGTCTGATTGTGGAGTTTTAAATGGCTATCTTGGGGTTTTCTTCCTTCCACGTCGTTTTTCCTTCTCACGCCACCAAATTTCACTTCTCGGAATCAGGACCTGAACCAAAGTTAAACATCATAAAGAAATTTGCCCAGTGAAACAGGATTTCTATTGACTGAAAAGCATTTTTACAGTGTAATCTGCATTTTTGTAAGTCCTTGTGGATAATCCCCTAGGACTGAGTGGAACCTAAAGATTGAAAAATACACATTGCCCGGGAAGATTTCATAAATGGAAGAAAGGAGACAGAGAGGAAAAGAACTGATATATCTGGCCCACCAGCCTGTTACCACCTAAAGGACGAAAAGGCTGCTTTTATAAAGGACCGCCCTGCAACTTGGCCTCATCACTCAGCCTGGACCCTAGATCTTGGGGCGATGCCTGTTCTCTGCCCAGCAATGAAACCCTGACAAGACCAGGACAGCCGTCCCCTGTCTGCTCTGAGGACCCCTTCCCAGATCCTCTGTCTGCCGTCATTTGCATTCATATCCTTTCCTTCTCTGTCCTCCCCAGTTTTCGCCCTTCACCCAAAGTTTTCCTTTTTTTTTTTTTTCCGGTACGCGGGCCTCTCTCACTGTTGTGGCCTCTCCCGTTGCGGAGCACAGGCTCCGGACGCGCAGGCCCAGCGGCCATGGCTCACGGGCCCAGCCGCTCCGCGGCACGTGGGATCTTCCCGGACCGGGGCACGAACCCGCGCCCCCTGCATCGGCAGGAGAACTCTCAACCACTGCGCCACCAGGCAAGCCCCCAAAGTTTTCCTTTTTAACAAACGTTTTATTCTCAAGACTCATTTATTCAAACAACTTCATCGGTTCATCAGAGGTTCTCACGAGCCAGAGGTCCACAGGGCCCTTCCCTTTCTTTTAATGTGAAATGACTAAGACACAAAAGCCCCCTGTCCATTTCTCTGATAACACATTAGCCCCTTAATGCATAGCTCTGGACTCTCCCTTTCTCTTGTTTTCTGGCTCATGCATGTGAGTGATTTGTATAAATGGGAGGGGATTCAATTGTCACTCTTTCTCCTTTGCACCTCGATAGGCTTTCTTGAGTGGGTGAGAATTAGGTGAAATTACAGTTAATTTGCCAGAAATTATATACTCCCATGAGAGCGCGGAACACACGAACATTCTCAATCATGTGTACACAGTGGAAAATTTTTGAGAGCCACTGCTGAGGCATGCTATGCTGGTCTATTTTTACTAAATTTGCTCTATATTTTAAATTCTGTGCTCTTATTTAAAGTACTTTTTCTGGTCTTCTGTTTTGAGGCTCTTTTTGGTTCCTCTGAGGCTGTCTGGTGGCCTTCAGTCAAACGGTCTCTGGTCTCCTCCATGCTAAAACAAAAGAGAACGGAACACACCCACCTGTCAACCATCACACCATCAATCTGTTTTGGATCAATCCCTTTCCTCTCTTGATCATGCCAATTCCTTCTTTTCCTTTAAAATCCCCAATCTTCTTCCTAGTCTATCATTTTTGAAACTATGTAGAGATCTCTCTTTTTTTGGCCATCTTCCTCATCATCCCAAAAGATGAATGCATTCCACACATATGGATTGACACTAAGTAATGTCTATGTTCGATGTTGTTACCTGCTTTCTCCCTAGCATCAACTTGTGGCCAGCTTTCCGTCCTAATAGCCTTCTGCCTCTATGTTCATCCCTTTACAACCTTCCTTCCTGCGTGCCCCCCTCCCTCTCTGCCTGATCTTATTCCCACATTCTTGAACTTTGTCAAGAAGTTTTCATTCCCAAGTCACTTTTTTCGTGCTCTCTCATCCTCCTTTCCTCACTTGTAGGATCTGCTTTGTGTAGCCCTTTACCCCCCAAATTTTCCTCTTCTCCTGTTATGCAGAATCCGACATGGAAAAAGACATCCTAACTCCAAACCTATCAGCACTTGGAATAGCAAATGATAAAGCAAAGACATAACTTCTTTTTTTCCTTTAGAAAAAGTCTACAGTTTCCCCAATATAGTTGGCAGCAAAAGAAATTCTATATTTTTTCTTGAAATTGTAACTTTAAGTAAATTCTGAAGCTTCACATTTTTTCCCCATAAACTCACCAGTTATGTCTTCCAGAGCATCATTTTACAGATCTACCTACACTTTTGCTGAGCTGATTGAGTGATTTGGCATTGGGTGGAGGAATCATGACTACTTGTAAAACACACATGAGTTTATTCTTGAAACAGGATTTATTCAGTCATGAATTGACTTACATTTGAAAGCTAATTATTGATTTTCATATCAGCAGCATTCTTCTGCTAATAATTGTAACGTATAGTTAAGTAGTATATGTCCCAATTAGGCATTCAATTTGCTTATTAAAATACTTATACCTAGAATTTTTTAGAAAATGTTTTCTTTATTTTATATTAATAATAATTCCTACTATCAGGTTTAAAATTTCCCCAAGAAAAACCTTGAGGTTACAACTAAATGACATACTTTATTTTGGGTCATACATATCTAGATTGTAAGTTTATGAAAGACGTAAGTCTACAGCTAGAACAGAACTTTAAAAAATAAGCTATGACTATGTTATAGACTTCTGAAACTCAACATGTACCAAACCGAGTCATTAATTTTTTCCCTAAATTTCATCTAATTCTGTGGCCATTTCTATACAAATTCCTACCAAATCTTTACCTTAAACCCTATGTTCAGACTTCCCTGGTGGCACAGTGGTTAAGAATCTGCCTGCCAATGCAGGGGACACAGGTTCGAGCTCTGGTCTGGGAACATCCCACATGTCATGGAGCAACTAAGCCCATGCACCACAACTACTGAGCCTGAGCTCTAGAGCCCGTGAGCCACAACGACTGAGCCCACATGCCACAACTACTGAGCCTGCATGCCACAACTACTGAAGCCCGTGCACCTAAAGCTCGTGCTCTGCAACAAGAGAAGCCACTGCAATAAGAAGCCCGTGCACCTCAGCGAAGAGTAGCCCCCGCTCGCCGCAACTAGAGAAAGCCAGCGAGCAGCAACAAAGACCCAACGCAGCCAAAAACTTAAAAAACAAAACAAAGAAACAAAAAACACTATATTCTTCCTAAGGCACAGATTCCAGCTGCCTGCTGCCCACCTCCACCCATGGCTACCCTTGCAAACAAGGGATCCCAAATAAAGTCTTCCTCCCAACCTGCTGCTCATATGGACACAGCCTATAAGAACTCCAACCACAGTTTGATCCAAATGCTACAGAGGCACCAAGGATGGAGACACATATGCGATCTGAGATGGTAGAGGAAGGCTTGACCTGGACATGTTTATTGGAGATGATTTTTGAAGGATGAGAGAAACTCCCCGGAAGGACATTTCAGGCACACAAGAAAAGAGCACGATCAAGGCAGAACCACAAGTCCCAGTGTCAATGCTCTTGTTCCAGCCTCCATCAAATCTTCTCTGGCCTTCAGACTAGTCTCCTCAGCTCTGCTATCTACTGAATCCAACCCATCCCCACATGGATTCATCTCTAACCATTCTCTATCAACACTGTACCTTCCAGCCAAATCTAAATCCTCTCCATCATGTTATTCCTCCACTCGGAAAGCCCTTTATCTCCTCTCTGCTTATAGAAGTTCTACTCACCATTCACGTCTGTGATGCCTTCCTGAACCCTCCTGGAAATTTTTTTTTTTTTTTTTGGCCACATGGCTTATGGGATCTTACTTCCCTGACCAGGGATTGAACCTGGGCCCTCAACAATGAAAGAGCAGAGTCCTAACCACTGGACTGCCAGGGAATTCCCAAGGTAAAATTAATAGCACTTTCTTTTAACCTACTGCTTCAAATAGCACTTGTCACAGCCAGACCTATATTAGATTTAATTGTGTACCCTTCTGTCTCCCCCACCAGACTGTAAACTCCTTGAGAACAGGGACCGTATCTTATGTATCTGTGCCTCTGCGAACCTCTGCTAACACGGTGCTTTGTATGTGGCAGGTTATCCATTGTTATCTACTGAATTGAATTGAATAAATGGTAACTGAATGAAAAATATACACATAATTTTATCTACATAATTATAGCTAAGCTGATACAGGTGTGTACTATGCAATTCTTTTTGTTTCCAAGCCCCAACTTGCTGTTGAATCATTTGTAGACTTCCTGACAGATTATTTTTTTTATATTGCTAAGATTTAGTGGTATAAAAATATGATCTAACAATTTGACTTACTGCAAAAGTAGTTCCTTAGTTTTATAATCTGTGTATAGTAAGGGTTGTAACTGCATTATTCTTCCATCTTAAGTAAGGCAGTTTCAGCTTTAGGGTGAGGTTTTGCCTTTTGCCTTTTGATGTCAGGCCTTTAAACTCAAACGGAACAATTTTATTCCTACAGAAGCTGATAAAAATTACACTACAGATGAATCTTGCGCTGCACATAGTTTATGGCCCATACTAAAATAAATTTTCAATAGTCTCTGCATATAAATTGAATGATTTGGTATAGATGGTCATACCCTGTACTAAATCTTCAACAACTCAAACTTTTCTGCAATGAATAAAGTCATAATCATATTATAATAATAATAAAATTATCATAATAATGTCATTTCCAGGTGGCAGCAGCTGATTGGAAATAAATAAAATATTAGGGAAGTTTCATTTACCTTGGCCCATTTCTATGGTGGAGATGGTAGCGACCCAAACTTCTCAGCTCTTCTATTTGGGGGCACCTTTGTGGCTTGGGGCCGCTTGAGCCATTGGAACATTTTCGGTCACTGACTCTGCCTTCAGCCTTACAGGTCAATCCTATTTTCTTCCTGAGCCACTTGGATCACAATTTCACTAATATCAGCCCCATGTCTATGTGAAGACCTGAAATTGATATTTATCTTTACATTTTATTTTATAATAAATGCTTTTCATATTTCAAAACAAATCATAAGCCATTAATTTAAAACCGAAATCTAAAAAATTAACTGTAAGTTGATTAAAATACGGTCTTTAATTTGAAACTCCTTACTCTGTTCCAAAGATTTTAAAGGCTTATTTTGCTCAATGAATTATGCCCAAACCTAATGATCAAATGTCTCGCAAACTAACCTGAAAACTTAATAGAGTCAAGTGAAGAACTCTATTACAGGTTTTTAAAATACAATTCATATGTTTCAATCACAAATCTTATTGATTTTAATCAAATATATCAGTCCCTAGTAGTCCAGTCCTACATATCTGACATAATGTTTAGTCCATTCTGCTTGATATACTGAAGTTTTTCATTTAGGAATAAAAGTTTGTCCTTAAAAACAAGTCTCAGACTTCCCTGGTGGCACAGTGGTTAAGAATCCGCCTGCGGGGCCTCCCTGGTGGCGCAGGGGTCGAGAATCTGCCTGCCCATGCAGGGGACACGGGTTCGAGCCCTGGTTTGGGAGGATCCCACATGCCGCGGAGCAACTAGGCCCGTGAGCCACAACTACTGAGCCTGCGCGTCTGGAGCCTGTGCTCCGCAACAAGAGAGGCCGCGACAGTGAGAGGCCCG
>NC_041226.1:48434498-48444884 GCF_002837175.3 Physeter macrocephalus | reverse complement strand
ACCCAACACACCCAAAAGTAAATAAATAAATAAATAAATTTATTAAAAAAAAAAAAAAGAATCCACCTGCCAATGCAGGGGACATGGGTTCAAGCCCTGGTCCGGGAAGATCCCACATGCCGCGGAGCAACTAAGCCTGTGTGCCACAACTACTGAAGCCCGCATGCCTAGAGCCTGTGCTCCGCAACAAGAGAAGCCACCACAATGAGAAGCCTGCGCACCACAACGAGGAGTAGCCCCTGCTCACAGCAACTAGAGAAAGCCCACGCGCACTCAAAAATAAAAATAAATAAAATAAATAAATTAAAAAAACAGAAAACCAAAAAAAGCAAGTCTCATCCATTGTGGTTAGAAGGCAAGTTTGTAGTTTCACAAACGAATGTATCAAATTTTAAAAGCCCATTTTTTCGGTAAAAGTAAACATTCCCAGTGTCTTATAGAGCATTGCTTTTAACACATACAACGTCCTCCAGTGATCCAAGACCTACTTTCACTAGAAATTCTGAAATACTGTCCACTGTGATTGTTTCATTGGCCCTTGTCAGAATTCATAAGGGAGAAATTCTATAGCTCTAAATGAAAACAACTTTTGGCCTTTGAAATACATTACTTCATTTATCCAAGGCGTATGTTATTCCCTGTTCTATGCATAGTAAGGTTAATACGAAGTAGGAGACAAAGCCCTTGGCCTCAAACAAGTCATTATAATCACATAACACAAAGGGCACAGACAACAAAAACTGTAGGAGTTCCAGATGAGAAGAAATAGAGAAGCTGAGAGCAGGAAGAAAGTTATTTGACCTTCTTGGTGGGTGTTGAGGAGACCCAACACGAGAAATGCTTGGGGTTAACCCTGAGGTGTTCCGGGATCAGAGGAATTCTGTTGAGGAGTAGTAGAGATGGGGACAGATTCAAGTGTGAAGAGTATGGACAAGGAGTGAGAATGGTAGAAAAAATCCCTGGTTTTGCAGATGGTAGAACTGGGTTTGAGTTCGTAGTCTGCACCGAGCTGAGTGCCTGGGTCTGTGCTAAGACCTTAAGCAAAGGATATGAACTCCGTGAGCCTTCATTGATGAGATTCAGCCCTTGTAAACCATAAATAACGTTAAAAAAAGGCAAGATGATTTAAAAAATTGATATTAACATGTTATTAATGATCATATTAAAACATTCTCAGTTTAAAACCCTCTAGGGACTTCCCTTGGCACTTACCACCAAATCTCAACTTCTTGTGATCTACAGACGCTGACAGCACCTGAGACCTACCTACTCTTCAGCTTTGGTTTATTCTGTTGCTCACTTTTCTTCCGACGTACTGTCCTCCCTTCCTACACCCCCAAAAGTTGCAAGCTGAACTATATCATCTGAACTTCCTATTTTCTCTGCTCATCGCTCCCTCCTCCCCACCCCACCCCCACTGAAAAATCCATATCTCAACTCAAACATTTCAGAAAGACCTTCTTTTGCCACTTTAAAGTAAGATCCCAATGTTTCTCTGGATCCCTATCCTATGTGGTTTCTTCATGGCATTTACTGTCATCTGAAATTACATTGTTTTGCCGTTTCTGTGTTGACCATTGGCTCCTGCATCATCAGTTGTTTCTGCTCTACTGCATTATTCTCATCCCCATTGAGCAACAAAACAAAACTTCTTGAGTCTACATCTCCCTTCAGTTGTTGCTTCCCTTTACTGCCTGCAAAACTCATTGAAAAGAGTTCTGAACATGCTGGCTCTATGTTCTGCTCTCCCCTCAGTCTCGAAGTTACTCCAGTCAGGCCCTCTTCCACCCCACCCCATGCCCCACTCCGTGAAACTGCTCTTACTAACGTCACTAATGGCCTCACACTGCCAAATCCAATGGCCAATTCTCAACCGCCATCTTCCTTTGATCAACAGCGTTCGACAACATTGACCATTGCTTCCTCCTTAACATGTTTTCTTTCCTTGGCCTCCCGGACTCCATTTTCTCTTGGTTCTTCTACAACCTCATAGACTGCTCTCAGTCTCCTTTATTAGGTCCTCACCATCTTGGAGGTCAAGAAGTCGGGCTCATCTTCGGACTTCCCCTCTGTCTACTCTCCCTCCCTAGCTTGCCTTATTCAGTACTGTGACTTTAATATCATCTCTGTGTTGGGCTTCGGATCATCCCCCCATAAGAAGTCTTTATTTTGCAGAAGGACTCTGTCACCCACCACATAGTTATTTCTGCACCTAATGTTATTTTCTAAAAAGCAACCTGATTGTTTAGGCAGTCAGTAATGTGGTACCCCACTCTTGTAGAAACATAGATTTTTTTTCTTGTTCATTGCTTTATTAGATATGAAAAATAACCCTAATTGTTTTAACAGATAAACCTCCCAATCTCAGTGACTTAGCACAAAATCTGTATCTCATTCATATCACAGTTCAACATGGGCCAAGGATTCAAGGACTCAAGTCTTCATTTGTGACTGCCTCTTCCTCTGGGTCCCTGGAGGGCTTCCAATTTATCTATCTCGTTGTGGTTCCTTCTTTGTGTCTTTAGTTATAGAAGATCTTTTCTGGTAGGTTCCGGTCTTTTTCATAGATGGTTGGTCTACAGACAGTTGTGATTTTGGTGTGCTCATGAGAGGAGGTGAACTCAGGGTGTTTCTACTCTGCCATCCTCCTGCTCACATCAATGAAACATAGATTATCTTTTTTTGAAACATAGATTTTTTAACATAATAAAGACCTTAGTGGGCACTTAGCCTTTCTTTGTCATTTTACATAAGGAATTTGATAAGAGAGAAATCAAATGACTTGTCATAAGTCACATAGAGCCGAGGCTACAATCCAAGTTTTCTGATTCTAAAGATTCCTAAAGCAAAATTCTTTCTGATAGCCAACATTGCCTGAATTCTTGCCTGAAAATATGTGCCTAAACATCAAGCATCACAGAACTAAAAACTAGCAGTGCCCTTCATCATCATTATTTCAGCTCTATCACTTTGTAATGGGATGTGTCTCCACTGCCATTTAAAGCAGAGGAAATATATGTTACAACCAGTTACAGATTTCGACCTTCAGGCACAAAGACCCATGAGATGACAGGTTCCTTGAAATTCAGTCCATGCTCTTAAACTTTTATTAATCTAAATTCTGCTTCTCTTTTATTTATCTTTCTTCGTCATCCCAGAGTATTTCTCTCTTCTCATTCTTTATTAGTAGGGTTATTTCATCTGCTATTCTTTTGAAACCTTGTCATTCTGAAATGTCACATGGAAAAGTATTTATTTTGGCTTGAGAGCAGTTTCCCCTTCACTATGGCCTGTCCCACTCTGTAACATTCTGTTCAGCTGGTCGGGTTGTCAACATAGGATGTTTGGTGATAAAATGCTGACATATTGCCTGTTTATATGCTGTCATGTCACTTTCTAATTGAGTGGCTTGAAAATAGAAGTTTATTATTCTCTGGATCCCTTCCACTATTTGTTTCAATGTTCTTTCTTGGCAATCTCACTGATTGTTGACTGACGTCAGAGCATTATAAGCTGTTGTATCCTACGGAGGTTTGTTTCTTCTTTTTTTTTTTTTTAACATTTTTTTTGTTTGTTTCTGTTTTATGTTTTGGTTTTTTGGCCACGAGGCATGTGGCATCTTAGCTCCCCGACCAGGGATCGAACCCACACCCCCTGCATTGGAAGGCGAAGTCTTAACCACTGGACTGCCAGGGAATTTCTTATAGTTCTACCCGATTAGGCAATGCCAGTTTCCTGCCTTCACAGTGTAGGACAGTCTGTCACTGAAAGCAAGCTTTTTCCCTAGCACCACCTTACCTTGAACTCACCATTCCCTCGTTAATTTACTTAGAAAGTCTAGGACAAAGTGCCATTATCTTCATGAATTACAACGTGTTTAGTCTTCAGTTGGCCAGCATTTACTCACCCCACAATATTAGACATGACATTTATCATTCTTTTACTCTCCTAAAGATGGGGGAAATACCACGACTTTTTTCCTAGAACTTTCCTCATTTTCATCTTATTGGTTCCTTCTTAATTTGGAGACAATGTCAAATTTCATTTTCAAACTTCATTTTTCCAAGGCCAGTGCACGTCCCAGCTCAAAATATCTGTTTTTATAGCTATCATTTTTTCCTTCCTTCTTATCTAATAAGCAGAGATATCCCAGTTCCTTGCCTTCTTGCCATTCTATGATCTTCCTGCTCTAGGAACTTACTTCTTCTGTTAATCCCTGCCTCTCCAGCAGGTTAAATGTCCGCATTGAATTGTTCTGTCTCTTCTGCCTTGCAAAAGGTGTCTTGAAAACCGCCTTCCTGCTGCCTACACTTCATTTCTTTTGGTTGTCAAACTTCTCACCTGTTGCCTTCTACCCCTCCTGCTGCCATCTCTTTTCACTCTGGTCTCTCTCCAAACCATCACAATTCTGAAAGTCTGTTCTAAGGTTAACAATGACCTCCTTATCGATAAATTCAGTGCCCTTGGCACATTCCTTAGGGTCCTTTGTAGTGTCTATCTACAGATTAGACCCTGCACTCCAGGCTGGAAACCCCCCCTCTCTGTAATCTACTTTTACTTCAAACTTTGGTTTCTCCTTCACCCCTGCCAGGTCTTTACCTGCCTTCTTAGCAGCCTCCTCAATGCTTTCCCACTCCTCTAAGTATAAGGCTCTCCTAGGTATAGCCTCTGCCCTCTGCGCCTCTCTATACCTCAGCAATTTCATTTCCCATCTTAATTGTAAAACAGTATATCTTCAACTAAATTCACCCTACCCCTCTGAAAACTGGCTGCCCCTTCACACTTCTCTTCTAATAGACCACCATTTCCTAAGTCAGACGATCTCAAAATTTCAGAATTGCCTGTATCAGTTTTCTCTTACCTGTACTTCCTTACTCATGTTCAATCAGTCATGAAATCTTGTTTTTCTTCTGCGCAAAATCTCTTAAATCTAACCCCCTGTTATTGTTTTTATCCTTATTATCACCATTATAATTTGGGCATTTAATTACTCATGCTAAATTTAATGCAATAGTTTTTAAAGCACTGTCCTGACCTGTAACTCCGGCCCTCCCCCCACTCCACTTTTTACATTATTATCCTATCATATGGCAGTTTTTCATTATGTCACTGTCCATATCACAAACCATCCCTGGTTACCTACCGACACACATAATTCACATTCCTTAATTTGCCATTTACTAAACAGCATCGTACTAAGCACTTTATTTATGCATTATGTCAATTCATACACACACACACATACACACACACACACCTACCTCTAAGAAATAATTATGATTAGCCATATTTTTTAGATGAAGAAATGGAGGATTAGAAAGATGCTTTCTTGTCCCCCCAAAATAGTGAGTAGGTAACTTCTGGAATTCAAACCCAAGACTCAAAAGCAGCTCTTAATACCTAGGATATATTGTTTTTACCCTTGGACACCAACCTACTTCTCAGGCTGCAATTCTCCATTTTTCCCTTTCCACAAAAATATAACTGGCATGTTCCTATCTCTGTATTCTCTTCTTCGTCTCCATCTACACATATTCTACTGGGATCCATCCTAGACCATTGAGCCCTCATAACTCTCTTTCCCTCTTGGACATTTACTATCACCACCATTCATTTGCTTCTCAACTGTATGTTGCTTGTTGGTGTGTCTTGTAATGTTGTCTTGTATTGCTATTTCATCCTAGTCAACACTAATGCATGTCGATGTATATTGTCTCATCAGCTGCATTGTAAGGAAAACAACTTTTCTTATGTGTTTTTGGACCCACCTCTCAACTTCTGTCTACCACGCTAACTCAATTTCCTCATAGCCCATGCTTACTGCATAGGTGATAATATGATTTTATTTGATGCCTACTGTATATATAGCAATATATGTTCTTTTTTTTCCTTCAGAATGTATTGCTATTTTTGTGGTTTATTTACAGGGATTATTCATCTCAATAAGCATTTATTTTAAGTAGTCTAGCTCTTGATAATGTTTGTATTTTTAAATTTTTTCCAGCTTTATTGAGGTATATTAGATAAATAAAAATGATATATATTTAAGGTGTACAATATGATGCTTTGATATATGTGAATCGTGAAATGATACCACAATCAAGCTAATTAACGTATCCATGACCTCACATGGTTACTTTTTCTATGTGTGTGGTGAGAACACTTATGATCAACTCTCTTGGCAAATTTTGATTCTACAATACAGCATTATTACCTGTAGCCACCATGCTACACATTAGATCTCCAGAACTTATTCATCCCACACAACTGAACCTTTGTACCCTTTGACCAACATCTCCCCATTTCCCCCAGCACTCTCTCTTCTTCATAGATGACATGGCTCCTGCATTTGTGATCTAGTGGCTCCAGAAGATGTAAATTTGGAATGGTAAGTATGTCCTAAAAATGATGCAAGTTTGAAAACATCCAAATAATATGTAATTCCACACCAAGCATACCAGATCTGTTTTAATATCCTATACATTTTATCATTTAAAAAATGTACTACTGCTAATGTATCTTTCAATTTAAATCTCCTCCTTTATTTCCCAATGAGATGAGCTCTATTACAAACATTAAAAACTTACAAAGGGCTAAAAGAAATCACAGTAGACATTCAGCCTAGAATCAAACAGCCAAAGTAAAATAAATATACAATATTTTGTGTCTCTTAATTTCTCTTTGGTTGGTTTTAATAACATCTGGTATTTTTAAGAGATTTATATAAATATCTTAAAAAAGCAATTCTGAATGATGATAAAGCAGTGTTTTGAAGGTGAATGGAAAAGCATCTCTGTCCAGGACCTACAGATTCTCCACAACCAAACTGAAAGCCCCCGATAAAGATTACATGAAAATATTTTGTTTCTTTCCAGCTTTATTGGTTTTTATTGTATTTATTTAAAGTATACAACATGGTGATTTGATATACACATACATTGTGAGATGATTATCAGAATCAAGTTAATTAACACATCCATCACCTCACATAGTTACCTTTTATTGAGTGGTAAGAATGCTGAAGATCTCCTTTCTCAGCATATTTCAAATGTACAGTACAATATTATTAACTCTAGTCTCCATGCTGTAATTAGACCCTCAGAAGTTATTCATCTGATAACTGAAAGATTGTACCCTTTACCAACGTCCCCCCATTTCCCCCACACTTCAGCCAATTGCAATCACTATTCTAATTTCTGTTACTATGACGTCGACTTTTTTTTCTTTTTCGATTCCATATATAAGTGATTCCATGAAGTATTTGTCTTTCTATGTCTGGTTTATTTTATTTAGCATAATGCCTTCCAGGTTCATCTATGATATCCTGAATTTCCAAATGGCAGGATTTCCTTCTTTTTTATGGCTAAAAAATATTCCATTGTACACACTTTCTTTATCCATTCATCCTTCAATGGAAACTTACGTTGTTTCCATGCTTGGCTATTGTAAATAATGCTGAAATGAACATGGGGGGGTCCAAAAAACTCTTCAAGATAGTGATTTTATTTCCTTTAGATATATATCCATATGCTATGTCATATGAGAGTTCTATTTTTAATTTGTTAAGGAAACTTCATACTGTTTTCCATAGTAGCTACACCAATTTACATTCCCACCAACAGGGCACAAGGGTTCCCTTTTCTCCTTATCCTCACCAACATTTATCTCTTCTATTTCTGATATTAGCCATTCTAACAGGTGTGTGGTGATATCTCACTGTGGTTTTGATTTGCATTTACAAGATGATTATTGATGTTGACCATATTTTCATGTACCTGTTGGCCATTTTTTTTAAATGTCTTTATTGGAGTATAATTGCTTTACAATGTTGTGTTAGTTTCTGCTTTATAAAAAGTGAATCAGCTATACATCTACATATATCCCCATTTCCCCTCCCTCTTTCATCTCCCTCCAACCCTCCCTATCCCACTCCTCTAGGTGGTCACAAAGCACCGAGCTGACCTCCTTGTGCTATGCGGCTGCTTCCCGCTAGCTATCTATTGTATATTTGGTAGTGTGTATATGTCCATGCCACTCTCTCACTTCATCCCAGCTTACCCTTCCCACTCCCCATGTCCTCAAGCCCATTCTCTACATCTGCGTCTTTATTCCTATCCTGCCCCTAGATTCTTCAGAACCATTTTTTAAAAATTCCATATATATGTGTTAGAATATGGTATTTGTGTTTCTCTTTCTGACTTACTTCACTCTGTATGACAGACTCTAGGTCCATCCCCTCACTACAAATAACTCAATTTCGTTTCTTTCACGGCTGAGTAATATTCCATTGTATAGATGTGCCACATCTTCTTTATTCATTCATCTGTCGATAGACACTTAGGTTGCTACCATGTCTTGGCTATTATAAATAGAGCTGCAATGAACACTGTGGTACATGACTCTTTTTGAATTATAGTTTTCTCAGGGTATATGCCCAGTAGTGGGATTGCTGGGTCATATGGTAGTTCTATTTTTAGTTTCTTAAGGAACTCCATACTGTTCTGCATAGTGGCTGTATCAATTTACATTCCCACCAACAGTGCAAGAGTGTTCCCTTTTCTCTACACCCTCTCCAGCATTTATTGTTTGTAGATTTTTTGATGATGGCCATTCTGACTGGTGTGAGGTGATACCTCATTGTAGTTTTGATTTGCATTTCTCTAATGATTAGTGATGTTAAGCATCCTTTCATGTGTTTACTGGCTATCTGTATATCCTCTTTGGGGAAATGTCTATTTAGGTCTTCCTCCCATTTTTGGAGTGGGTTATTTGTTTTTTTGATATTGAGCTGCATGAGCTGCTGGTATATTTTGGAGATTAATCCTTTGTCAGTTGCTTCATTTGCAAATATTTTCTCCCATTCTGAGGGTTGTCTTTTTGTCTTGTTTATGTTTTCCTTTGATGTGCAAAAGCTTTTAGGTTTCATTAGGTCCCATTTGTTTATTCTTGTTTTTATTTCCATTTTTGTAGGAGGTGGGTCAAAAAGTATCTTGCTGTGATTTATGTCATAGAGGGCTCTGCCTGTGTTTTCCTCTAAGAGTTTTATAGTGTCTGGTCTTACATTTAGGTCTTTAATCCATTTTGATTTTATTCTTTTGTATGGTGTTAGGGAGTGTTCTAATTTCACTCTTTTACATGTAGCTGTCCAGTTTTCCCAATACCACTTATTGAAGAGGAAGTCTTTTCTCCATTGTATATTCTTGCCTCCTTTATGAAAAATAAGGTGACCTTATGTGCGTGGGTTTATCTCTGGGCTTTCTATCCTGTTCCATTGATCTGTATTTCTGTTTTGGTGCCAGTAACATACTGTCTTGATTACTGTAGATTTATCATATAGTCTGAAATCCAGGAGCCTGATTCCTCCAGCTCCATTTTTCTTTCTCAAGATTGCTTTGGCTATTCGGGGTCTTTTGCATTTCCATGGAAATTGTGAAATTTTTTGTTCTAGTTCTGTGAAAATGCCATTGGTAGTTTGATAGGGATTGCATTGGATCTTTAGATTGCTTTGGGAAGTATAGTCATTTTCACAATGATGATTCTTCCAATCCAAGAACATGGTATATCTCTCCATCTGTTGGTATCATCTTTAATTTCTTTCATCAGTGCCTTAAAGTTTTCTGCATACAGGTCTTTTGTCTACTTAGGTAGGTTTATTCCTAGGTATTTTATTCTTTTTGTTGCAGTGGTATATGGGAGTGTTTCCTTAATTTCTCTTTCAGACTTTTCATCATTAGTGTATAGGAATGCAAGAGATTTCTGTGCATTAATTTTGTATCCTACTACTTTCCAAATTCATTGATTAGCTCTAGTAGTCTTCTGCTAGCATCTTTAGGATTCTTTATGTATAGTACCATGTCATCTGCAAACAGTGACAGTTTACTTCTTCTTTTCCAATTTGGATTCATTTTATTTCTTTCTCTTCTCTGATTGCTGTGGCTAAAACTTCCAAAACTATGTTGAATAATAGTGGTGAGAGTGGACAACCTTCTCTTGTTCCTAATCTTAGAGGAAATGGTTTCGGTTTTTCACCATTGAGAATGATGTTGGCTGTGGGTTTGTCATATATGGCCTTTGTTATGTTGAGGTAAGTTCCCTCTATGCCTACTTTCTAGAGAGTTTTTATCATAAATGGGTGTTGAATTTTGTTAAAAGCATTTTCTGCATCTATTGAGATTATTATATGGATTTATCCTTCAATTTATTCATATGGTTAATCACATTGATTGATTTGTGTATATTGAAGAATCCTTGCATTCCTAGGATAAACCCCACTTGATCATGGTGTATGATCCTTTTAATGTGCTGTTGGATTCTGTTTGCTAGTATTTTGTTGAGGATTTTTGCATCTATGTTCGTCAGTGATATTGGTCTGTAGTTTTCTTTTTT
>NC_041226.1:48430433-48433564 GCF_002837175.3 Physeter macrocephalus | reverse complement strand
TTCATTTCTAATTCTATTGATTTGAGTCTTCTACCTTTTTTCTTGATGAGTCTGGCTAATGGTTTATCAATTTTGTTTATCTTCTCAAAGAACAAGTTTCTAGTTTTATTGATCTTTGCTTTTGTTTCTTTCAGTTCTTCTTCATTTATTTCTGATCTGATTTTTATGATTTCTTTCCATCTGCTAACTTTGGGGTTTTTTTGTTCTTCTTTCTCTCATTGTTTTAGGTGTAAGGTTAGTTTATTTATTTGAGATGTTTCTTGTTTCTTGAGGTAAGATTGTATTGCTGTAAACTTCCCTCTTAAAACTGCTTTTGCTGCTTCCCATAGGTTTTGGGTCATCATGTTTTCATTGTCATTTGTTTCTAGGTATTTTTTGATTTCCTCTTTGATTGCTTCAGTGATCTCTTGGTTATTTAGTAATGTATTGTTTAGTCTCCATCTGTTTGTATTTTTTACAGATTTTTTTCCTGTAATTGATATCTACTCTCATAGCATTGTGCTTGGGAGGATATTTGATACAATTTCAATTTTCTTAAGTTTACCAAGGCTTGATTTGTGACCCAAGATACGATCTATCCTGGAGAATGTCCCATTAGCACTTGAGAAGAAAGTGTTTGCTGTTGTTTTTGGATGGTATGTCCTATAGATATCAATTAAGTCTGCCTTGTTTAATGTATCATTTAAATCTTGTGTTTTCTCATTTAATTTCGTTTTTGGTGATCTGTCCATTGGTGAAACTGGGGTGTTAAAGTCCCCTACTATGATTGTGTTAATATCGATTTCCCCTTTTATGGCTGTTAGCATTTGCCTTATGTATTAAGGTGCCCCCAAATTGGGTTCATAAATATTTACAGTTGTTATATCTTCTTCTTGGATTGATGCCTTGATCATTATGTAGTATCCTTCCTTGTCTCTTGTAATAGTCTTTGTTTTAAAGTCTATTTTGTCTGATATGAGAATTGCTACTCCAGTTTTCTTTTGATTTCCATTTGCATGGAATATCTTTTTCCATCCCCTCACTTTCAGTCAGTATGTGTCCCTAGATGTGAAGAGGGTCTCTTGTAGACAGCATATATACAGGTCTTGTTTTTGTATCCATTCAGCCAGCTTGCAGAGTTTCTGCTGAAAGATCAGCTGTTAACTTTATGGGGATTCCCTTGTATTTTATTTGTTGTTTTTCCCTTGCTGCTTTTAATATATTTTCTTTGTATTTAATTTTGATAGTTTGATTAATATGTGTCTTGGCATGTTCCTCCTTTGGTTTATCCTGTATGGGACTCTCTGTGCTTCCTGGACTTGATTAACTATTTCCTTTCCCATATTAGGGAAGTTTTCCACTATAATCTCTTCAAATGTTTTCTCAGTCCCTTTCTTTTTCTGTTCTTCTTCTGGGACCCCTATAATTCAAATCTTGGTGCATTTAATATTGTCCCAGAGGTCTCTGAGACTGTCCTCAATTTTTTTCATTTTTTTTCTTTATTCTGCTCTGCAGTAGTTATTTCCACTATTTTATCTTCCAGGTCACTTATCCATTCTTCTGCCTCAGTTATTCTGCTATTGATTCCTTCTAGGGAATTTTTAATTTCATTTATATTGTGTTGTTCATCATTGTTTGTTTGCTCATTAGTTCTTCTAGATCATTGTTAAATGTTTCTTGTATTTTCTTCATTCTATTTCCAAGATTTTGGATCATCTCTCCTATCATTACTCTGAATTCTTTTTCAGGTAGACTGCCTATTTCCTCTTCATTTGTTTGGTCTGATGGGTTTTTACTTTGCTCCTTCATCTGCTACGTATTTCTCTGTCTTATTTTGCTTAACTTATTGTGTATGGGGTTCTCCTTTTCACAGGTTGCAGGTTCGTAGTTGCCATTGTTTTTGGTGTCTGCTCCCAGTGGGTAAGGTTTGTTCAGAGGGCTGTGTAGGTTTCCTGGTGGAGGGGACTAGTGCCTGTGTTCTGGTGGAGGATGGGTCTTGTCTTTCTGGTGGGCAGGTCCACGTCTTGTGGTGTGTTTTGGGGTGTCTGTGACCTTACTATGATTTTAGGCAGCCTCTCTACTAATGGGTGGGGTTGTGTTCCTGTCTTGCTAGTTGTTTGGCATAGGGTGTCCAGCACTGTAAATTGCTGGTCATTGAGAGGAGCTGGGTCTTGGCATTGAGGTGGAGATCTCTGGGAGATTTTCTCCATTTGATATTATGTGGAGCTGGGAGGTCTCTCGTGGACCAATGTCCTGAACTTGGCTCTCCCAAAACAGAGGCACAGCCCTGATGCCTGGCTGGGGCACCACAAGCCTGTCATCCACACGGCTCAGTATAAAAGGGAGAAAAGAAGAAAGAAAGAAAGAAAGAAAGAAAGAAAGAAAGAAAGAAAGAAAGAAAGAAAGAAAGAAAGAAAGAAAGAAAGAAAGAAAGAAAGAAAGAAAGAAAGAAAGAAAGAAAGAAAGAAAGAAAGAAAGAAAGAAAGAAAGAAAGAAAGAAAGAAAGAAAGAAAGAAAGAAAGAAAGAAAGAAAGAAAGAAAGAAAGAAAGAAAGAAAGAAAGAAAGAAAGAAAGAAAGAAAGAAAGAAAGAAAGAAAGAAAGAAAGAAAGAAAGAAAGAAAGAAAGAAAGAAAGAAAGAAAGAAAGAAAGAAAGAAAGAAAGAAAGAAAGAAAGAAAGAAAGAAAGAAAGAAAGAAAGAAAGAAAGAAAGAAAGAAAGAGATTTTTTTAAGTTATTAAAATAAAAAACAAAAATTAATTATTAAAATTTTTTTAAATTAATTAAAAAAAGGAAAGAAAGAAGAGAACAACCAAACCAAAAAACAAATCCACCAATGATAACAAGCACAGAAAACTATACTAAAAAAAACAAAAAAAGAAAAAAATGGACAGACAGAACCCTAGGAAAAATGGTAAAAACAAAGATATACAGACAAAATCACACACGGAAGCATACGCATACACACTCACAAAAAGAGAAAAAGGGAAAAAATATATATATATTGTTACTCCCAAAGTCCACCTCCTCAATTTGGGATGATTCGGTGTCTATTCAGGTATTCCACAGATGCAGGGTACATCAAGCTGATGGTGGAGATTTAATCCGCTGCTCCTGAGGCTGCTGGGAGAGATTTCCCTTTCTCTTCTTTGTTC
>NC_041226.1:48429657-48430219 GCF_002837175.3 Physeter macrocephalus | reverse complement strand
AGTTGTCCCTGGATCACGGGACCCTGGCAGTGGCAGGCTGCACAGGCTCCCAGGAGGGGAGGTGTGGACAGTGACCTGTGCTTGCACACAGGCTTCTTGGGGCGGCAGCAGCAGCCTTAGCATCTCATGCCCATCTGTGGGGTCTGTGCTGATAGCCGCAGCTCGCGCCCGTCTCTGGAGCTCCTTTACGTGGCACGCTTAATCCCTTCTCCTTGCGCACCAGGAAACAAAGAGGCAAGAAAAAGTCTCCTGCCTCTTCCACAGCTCCAGACTTCTCCCGGACTCCCTCCCGGCTAGCCGTGGTGCACTAACCCCTTCAGGCTGTGTTCATGCCGCCAACCCCAGTACTCTCCCTGCAATTCGACCTCTGAAGCCTGAGCCTCAGCTCCCAGCCGCCGCCCGCCCGAGCCTCAGCTCCCAGCCCCCGCCCGCCCCAGCGGGTGAGCAGACAAGCCTCTAGGGCTGGTGAGTGCTAGTCGGCACCGATCCTCTGTGCGGGAATCTCTCCGCTTTGCCCTCCGCACCCCTGTGGCTGCGCTCTCCTCTGTGGCTCCGAAGCTTC
>NC_041226.1:48428980-48429388 GCF_002837175.3 Physeter macrocephalus | reverse complement strand
AATTCTCTTAGCTTTTGCTTGTCTGTAAAGTTTTTAATTTCTCTGTCAAATCTGAATGAGATCCTTGCTGGATAGAGTAATCTTGGTTGTAGGTTTTTCCCTTTCATCACTTTAAATATGTCCTGCCACTCCCTTCTGGCTTGCAGAGATTCTGCTGAAAGATCAGCTGTTAACCTTATGGGGATTCCCTTGTGTATTATTTGTTGTTTTCCCTTGCTGCTTTTAATGTTTTTTCTTTGTATTTAATTTTTGATAGCTTCATTAATATGTGTCTTGATGTGTTTCTCTTTGGATTTATCCTGTATGGGACTCTGTGTTTCCTGGACTTGACTATTTCCTTTCCCATGTTAGGGAAGTTTTCAACTTCAACTATATCAAATATTTTCTCAGTCCCTTTCTTTTTCTTTC
>NC_041226.1:48427136-48428858 GCF_002837175.3 Physeter macrocephalus | reverse complement strand
ATCTTCCAGGTCCCTTATCCATTCTTCTGCCTCAGTTATTCTGCTATTGATTCCTTCTAGAGAATTTTTAATTTCATCTATTGTGTTGTTCATCACTGTTTGTTTGCTCTTTAGTTCTTCTAGGTCCTTGTTAAATGTTTCTTGTATTTTCTCCATCCTATTTCCAAGATTTTGGATCATCTTACGATCATTACTCTGAATTCTTTTTCAGGTACACTGCCTATTTCCTCTTCATTCGTTTGGTCTGATGGGTTTTTATCTTGCTCCTTCATCTGGTGTGTGTTTCTCTGTCTTCTCATGTTACTTAACTTACTGTGTTTGGGGTCTCCTTTTTGCAGGCTGCAGATTTGCAGTTACCATTGTTTTTGGTGTCTGCACCCTGTGGGTAAGTCTGGTTCATTGGGTTGTGTAGGCTTCCTGGTGGAAGGGACTGGTGCCTGTGTTCTGGTGGATGAGGCTGGATCTTGTCTTTCTGGTGGGCAGGACCGCATTCAGAGGTGTGTTTTGGGGTGCCTGTGACCTGATTATGATTTTAGGCAGCCTCTCTGCTAATGGGTGGGGTTGTGTTCCTGTCTTGCTAGTTGTTTGGCAGAGGGTGTCCAGCACTGTAGCTTGCTGGTCGTTGAGTGGAGCTGGGTCTTAGTGTTGACATGGAGATCTCTGGGAGAACCTTCATTGTTTGATATTACGTGGAGCCGGGAGGTCTCTGGTGGACCCATGTCCTGAACTCAGCTCTCGCTCCTCAGAGGCACAGGCCTGACATCCGGCTGGAGCACCAAGACCTGTCAGCCACAAGGCTCAGAAGAAAAGGGAGAAAAAAAGAAAGAAAAACATAAAGTTATTTTAAATAATTATTAAAAATTAAAAAAAAATTTAAGTCATTAAAAAAAGGACACACAGAACCCTAGTACAAATGGTAAAAGCAAAGCTATATAGACAAAATCATACAAAGAAGCATACACATACCCACTCACTAAAAGAGAATAAGGAAAAAAATATATATATCTATATATTTTTTAAAAAAGGAAGAGAGCAAACAAATCAATAAACAAATGTACAAATGATAATAAACTCTACATACTAAACTAAGATAAACATAAAACCAGAAACAAATTAATTGCAGAAAGCAAACCTCAAGCCTACAGTTGCTCCCAAATCTACCACCTCAATTTTGGGGTGATACGTTGTCTATTCAACTTCAAGTTGATTGTGGAGATTTAATCAGCTGCTCCTGAGGCTGCTGGGAGAGATTTCCCTTTCTCTTCTTTCATTGCACGGCTCCTGGGGTTCAGCTTTGGATTTGGCCACGCCTCTGCATGTAGGTGACCTGAGGGCATTTGTTCTTTGCTCAGACAGGAAGGGGTTAAAGGAGCAGCTGCTTCGGGGGCTCTGGCTCACTCAGGCCGGGGGGAGGGAGGGGTACGGATGTGTTCTTCTGGGGAAGTTGTCCCTGGATCACGGGACCCTGGCAGTGGCGGGCTGCACAGGCTCCTGGGAGGGGAGGTGTGGATAGTGACCTGTGCTCGCACACAGGCTTCTTGGTGGCAGCGTCAGCCTTAGCGTCTCATGCCCGTCTCTGGGGTCCGCGCTGATAGCCGCGGCTCGCGCCCGTCCCTGGAGCTCATTTAGGCGGCGTGCTGAATCCCCTCTCCTCGCGCACCCCGAAACAATGGTCTCTTGCCTCTTTGGCAGCTCCAGACTTTTTCCCAGACTCCCTCCTGG
>NC_041226.1:48421387-48426939 GCF_002837175.3 Physeter macrocephalus | reverse complement strand
CGACCTCCGAAGCCCAAGCCTCAGCTCCCAGCCCCCGCCCATCCCGGCGGGTGAGCAGACAAGCCTCTCGGGCTGGTGAGTGCTGGTCGGCACCGATCCTCTGCGTGGGAATCTCTCCGCTGTGCCCTCCGCACCCTGTTACTGCGCTCTCCTCCGTGGTTCTGAAATCTTCCCCCCACCCCCGCGGCCCGTGTCTGCCAGTGAAGGGGTTTCCTAGTGTGTGGACACCTTTCCTCCTTCACAGCTCCCTCCCACTGGTGCAGGTTCCGTCCCTATTGTTTTGTCTCTGTTTTTTCTTTTTTCTTTTGCCCTACCCAGGTACGTGGGGAGTTTCTTGCCTTTTGGGAGATCTGAGGTCTTCTGCCAGCTTTCAGTAGGTGTTCTTTAGGAGTTGTTCCACATGTAGATGTATTGCTGATGTATTTGTGGGGAGGAAGGTGATCTCCACGTCTTACACCTCTGCCATCTTGAAGGTCTCCTCTGTTGGCCATTTTGTATGTCTTCTTTGGAAAAGTATCTATTCAGGTTTTCTGTGAATTTTTAAAATCAGATTGTTTTTTTGCTATTGGCTCCAGTCTTCACCCTTGAAATCAAACCTCCACAGAGCCCCAAGAGAGACCTTTCTAAAATATACATTGAAAATCTCATTTCCTGGCTTACAAGCATCCCATGGTTGCCCCTTATCTTCCTGAAGTTTCCTGAGAATAAAGTGTAAACCCTAGGGTTTAGCACACAATACACTTTGCCATCTGACTCTTGCTTTTTCTCTCTAGCCTCATCTCTCCACACTTAAGTTCTTCCTCCTCATGTTTTGGCTTTTAATGTTTAGGAGGTTTTTTTATGCCATTGCCCTTTATGATACTACTAGCTGGACTAGAAATACAATACTAGATGCAAATTGTAAAGCTCAAGCAAAGGTTAGAGCATGTGAGAGTTTTCACGTGTTGGTGAATGTACCTCCAAGATGTGGTGTTGCTTGCTAGAGCTGCAATTATCTGAGTCTGATATTTCCCATGAACCCTACTTCCCTCTATACATCTTTTCCTTAGAAAAGAAAGGTGCTTTGCTCCCAGCAAAGTGGTTAGCAAGAAATTAACAAGCTCTTTAGGGATTTGCCCATCTCTACAGGACAGAGAACAAATTCCTACTGTTTGTCAGGTTTCTGTGAATTTATAAAAACAAGTTTCCCAGACATGAAGGTACAAAACTCAGATGTAGTGGCAGAAAAACCTCATAGTACAAAAAGTCATTCAATTCTCTTGGAAACACTGTGCTTATTAAAGGCATAAACACTAGGTACAGAAAGTTCAGTAATCCTTTTCCTAAGGGAAATAATAGTTTTTACATTACAAAATCTAATGGTTGCTCCTTATTTGAAGGATGAAAATAAAGTGCCATTTCGGAGAGGAAATAAAGTGTAACCAAGTCAAATACTTGCATCTGAATGGAGGGTCAGTCATTTTCCATCGTCAATTGCTTTCAACCAAGTGTATTTATAATACAGTCAGGTTTTATTTTTACTTCTCCCAGGTTGTATATCTTTACCATTGGTTGAGATTCTGGCATAATCACAGAAACCCATCAGCTCGCTTAATTCTTGGCTTCTTGGGCTCTCCCTGCACGTCCTACAGGGAAGCCAGGACATGAGAAGCAGGCAATTCAGCACCATGGGGAGCCTTTATCACAGTGCTATTGCCTCTCTCTGTTCTCACAACAATTGCAATATTGATAAGCAATAAAATTATACCTGACAACTACTTCCTTAGGAAAGAAAAGGAATAGGAAGTAAAGAGACCATGCTTTGAGTTACTTTGTAGAAGTGATCTCCCATATAAAGAAGACTCGAAAGTAGTTATTTTTGAAAGCGATGGATTCCTGCCATCACACTGCAGCTCGGCCCACCAAGCCCAGAAGTGAAGTGTTTTGCCCAAGCTCTTGCAGTTAGTAAGTGGCAGAACCAGGATATAAACTGATATTCAAAGGACATGTTCTTTCCCCTCCATGCCAGCTGCTTCCCAGAAAAGAAGCATAGCCCTATTGTGATGCAGTTACTTTCTAGCAAACCAGAAATCTAAATCTGGAAACTGATTCTCAGCAATTCCTAAGGCTTCCTTGTATCTTGAATAATGAGCAGAATCATGCAGAAAATAGGTTCCACATCTCATGGTTTCCATTTTCGCTCTGTTGTAATGAACATTATTACAGTGATACTGACTCTCTAAATTCTGGGTTTTGATTTCATTAAAAGGCGTTTATAACTCAACAAATATCTCAAGGACAAGTGGAGGCAAGGATAAAAGATATCAAGGCACAGAAAAGGGATTACTACCTTAAACGTAAAACCACCTCTGCTTCCCCAGTGCACACCTTTAACCGCAAATGAAATCCTCTCTTTGAGTGTTGCATTGTGATGAACAATGAAATGCAAAGGAATGACTCTTGTGTTACCTCTGCGGATATTACAAGTTTGGACTACAATCCATAGTAGCGTCCTTCATGAACTCAACCACTGCTAGTAAATGTAAAAATCAATCTTTCATGGCACCAAAGGTCAATGTATTACTGGTCTTTCGTTGTTGCTTCAATATGTCTCACTAAATAGTCCTCTCCAAACATTCATTCACTCAGCAAAGTGTCTCTTGTGTATGCCACATTATGCTAGGAAATGTAAAAGACAGGTCCAATGGGCTATAGCTCCAAAACCAGACATGTCTTTTTTTAATAAATTTTTTTTTTTAATTTTTTTTTGGCTGCATTGGGTCTTTGTTGCTGCACGGGCTTTCTCTAGTTGCGGCGAGCGGGGGCTACTCTTCATTGCAGTGCATGGGCTTCTCATTGTGGTGGCATCTCTTGTTGCAGAGCACAGGCTCTAGGCACGTGGGCTTCAGTAGTTGTGGCTCGTGGACTCTAGAACGCAGTCTCAGTAGTTGTGGCACACGGGCTTAGTTGCTCCACGGCGTGTGGGATCTTCCCAGACCAGGGCTCGAACCCGTGTCCCCTGCACTGGCACGCGGATTCTTAACCACTGCACCACCAGGGAAGTCCCGAAACCAGGCACTTCTTACATCTCTACTACTCTCCTCATAATATAAACAAACATCATCTCCCACCTAGAACACGGCAGCGGCCTTCTAACTGGTCTCTGAAGTCTTTTGAAAATCAAAATCTAACTACAACACACACCTATTAAGTTCTTCCAATGACTGCTTATTGCAATTACAACAAAAATTGAGGGCTTTACCCTGACCTACAAAACCTGCACAATGTGACCCCCACTATGCTCTAGCCACACTGGAACTTTATGTTACATATTCCCTTTACCTGGAGTGATTTTGCCCCAAATCTTCACACATCTGGGATTCTCCCCCATCATTCAGGTTCACCTGAAATGTTACCTTCTCAGAGAGACCCCTCCTGAAGATTCCATCTTAAATACAAATAAACTCTCTACAATATTTTCCTCTTTAAATATTCTTTGGAGCATGTATTACTATATGAAATAATTTTTAAACTGTTTAATATCTATTGTTATCACTAGAATGTCAATCCCTTGAGGGCAGGAAACTTAGTGATTTTTTTTTACCACTGATTCCAGGGCCTAAGCAGAACCTGGTTCACCCAGGAGCTCAAGAAAGTCACATATTTAAAGTATACAATTCGGGTTTCCCTGGTGGCTCAGCAGTTAAGAATCTGCCTGCCAATGCAGGGGACACGGTTTCGAGCCCTGGTGCAGGAAGATCCCACGTGCGGCAGAGCAACTAAGGCCATGCACCACAACTACTGAGTCCACGTGCCACAACTACTGAAGCCCACGTGCCTAGAGCCTGTGCTCCACAACAAGAGAAGCCACTCAATAAGAAACCCGCACACCACAAGGAACAGTATCCCCTGCTCGCCACAACTAGAGAAAGCCCGCGCAGCAAAGACCCAACACAGACAAAAATAAGTAAATAAATTAGCTTAAAAATAAATAAGTATACAATTCATTCATTTTTTTGTGTATTCAGTCATGTAGGCATCACCCTAATCAATCTTAGAACATTTAGATTGCTGCAAAAAGAGTCCCATACTCATTAACTGTCACTCCCCATTCCTCCTCCATCCCCAAACACAAACTTTTAAAAACAGAAACAGTGGTATGTAGAAACTAAGAAAAACAATGCGGAGGAACAAAAGAAACTAAAGGAAGAAACAGCAACTGCCCGGGAGGTGTAGGAAAAAATGAGCAAAGCTATACGTGGATGGAGATAAATAAATGATCATGTCGTTCACTCCAAATCCACATTTCAGCAAGCATCCTAGTGATGCTAGCACCAAAATGGGCTCACTTCCTTAGCCAATAGTCCTCCTCTTGTCAGAAGGGGAAACACGTATAGTAGTTAAAGATACCTTATCAGGACCTGTTTAAACACAACTTGCCAGAATATAATAAAAATGAAACTAAATAACCAGAATGTCGACCACAATTCTGTTACAATGAAAGCCATAGAATATTTCATAACTTAGGAAGTTACTGAGATGGCAAAACTTACAAGTTGATCATTTTTTCTACAGCCCCAAAGAAGTCTCCATTCCTGACACTCTGCGATATTATAATGAATTATAAAACATTTTCCATCATATTGGCAGGAATAATGTCTTGGACCATTCAAACATCTGAGAAGACTTCTTATTTTTACAACATCTTCTCCCACATCTGATTCAATTATTTAATAGAAGGTCATTCTTGGACAAAGGGTCACAGAATACCGTTCTGGTTTCTTGACCTTCCACGCTCACATGTTCAGGAAACACGTGGAAGGTCACGTTAGCCCGCCCAAGTTGAAGCTATGACTCAAATTTTGCCAGCTGCAATCTCACTCTCCTTCATCTAAACTTTTGCACCTTTCAAGACCACAGAGGTCTAACTCAGTGATAAGACGAGGAAAAAACACCTAGAGGTAAATTTTCCAGGAGCCCGACTTTCTTAAATTTTGAGGTAATTGCCATAGGTTCAAAAAGAAGAGGAGTTTACATGTCGCTGGAAAAATCTACACAGTACTGGAGACATGCATGTAGGATACCAGTTGTTAAGAAGGGCTCCCTTAAAGACTGTGTTGCTAGGTGGTTGATAAATAAAAACAAACAAGGTTAACTACAGAGGTACTGAGTCTGAACATGACTTCTTGGACAGAGAAATCAATAAAATGCCACTTCATGAGGTAAGAAGAATGAGATTAAACATGCAAAGTCTGCTTGCATTTTTTTCTTTCTTTTTTTAAAATAAATTTATTTATTTATTTATTTTTGGCTGGGTTGGGTCTTCGTTGCTGCGTGGGCTTTCTCTAGTTGCGGCGAGCAGGGGCTACTCTTCATTGCGGTGCGTGGGCTTCTCATTGCGGTGGCTTCTCTTGTTGCGGAGCACGGGCTCTAGGCGCACAGGCTTCAGTAGTTGTGGCGTGAGGGCTCAGTAGTTGTGGTGCACGGGCTTAGTTGCCCCGCGGCATGTGGGATCTTCCCGGACCAGGGCTTGAACCCGTGTCCCCTGCATTGGCAGGCAGATTCTTTTTTTT